>NW_027315071.1:0-83294 GCF_023375885.2 Dermacentor andersoni | reverse complement strand
ACACACGCGAGACAGATGCAAAACCACAAGATGTGCATGCAAATGGTGCTTTTGGCAGAACGCGCACGTGGATTTCTACCAAACGACGTGCTAAGCATGCCGATGCTGCTCTTTTAGCACCCGCGCACGATTTGTGCGAAAACGCGTTTTAAGCATGCACATGCATTTTTGGTAGACGCGGATGAAGTTTTCTGCAAAACCACAAGATGTGCATACAAATGGTGCTTTTGGCAGAACGCGCACGTGGAGTTCTACCAAACGACGTGCTAAGCATGCCGATGCTGCTCTTTTTAGCACCCCGCGCACGCATTTGTGCGTAAACGCGTTTTAAGCATGCACATGCATCTTTTGGTAGACGCGGATGAAGTTTTCTGCAAAACCACAAGATGTGCATGCAAATGGTGCTTTTGGCAGAACGCGCACGTGGATTTCTACCAAACGACGTGCTAAGCATGCCGATGCTGCTCTTTTTAGCACCCGCGCACGCATTTGTGCGAAAACGCGTTTTAAGCATGCACATGCATCTTTTGGTAGACGCGGATGAAGTTTTCTGCAAAACCACAAGATGTGCATGCAAATGGTGCTTTTGGCAGAACGCGCACGTGGATTTCTACCAAACGACGTGCTAAGCATGCCGATGCTGCTCTTTTTAGCACCCGCGCACGCATTTGTGCGAAAACGCGTTTTAAGCATGCACATGCATCTTTTGGTAGACGCGGATGAAGTTTTCTGCAAAACCACAAGATGTGCATGCAAATGGTGCTTTTGGCAGAACGCGCACGTGGATTTCTACCAAACTACGTGCTAAGCATGCCGATGCTGCTCTTTTTAGCACCCGCGCACGCATTTGTGCGAAAACGCGTTTTAAGCATGCACATGCATCTTTTGGGTAGACGCGGATGAAGTTTCTGCAAAACCACAAGATGTGCATGCAAATGGGTGCTTTTTGCAGAACGCGCTCGTGGATTTCTACCAAACGACGTGCTAAAGCATGCCGATGCTGCTCTTTTTAGCACCCGCGCACGGATTTGTGCGAAAACGCGTTTTAAGCATGCACATGCATCTTTTGGTAGACGCGGATGAAGTTTTCTGCAAAACCACAAGATGTGCATGCAAATGGTGCTTTTGGCAGAACGCGCACGTGGATTTCTACCAAACGACGTGCTAAGCATGCCGATGCTGCTCTTTTTAGCACCCGCGCACGCATTTGTGCGAAAACGCGTTTTAAGCATGCACATGCATCTTTTGGTAGAAGCGGATGAAGTTTTCTGCAAAACCACAAGATGTGCATGCAAATGGTGCTTTTTTGCAGAACGCGCACGTGGATTTCTACCAAACGACGTGCTAAGCATGCCGATGCTGCTCTTTTTAGCACCCGCGCACGCATTTGTGCGAAAACGCGTTTTAAGCATGCACATGCATCTTTTGGTAGACGCGGATGAAGTTTTCTGCAAAACCACAAGATGTGCATTGCAAATGGTGCTTTTTGCAGAACGCGCACATGGATTTCTACCAAACGACGGGCTAAGCATGCCGATGCTGCTCTTTTTAGCACCCGCGCACGGATTTGTGCGAAAACGCGTTTTAAGCATGCACATGGCATCTTTTTGGTAGACGCGGATGAAGTTTTCTGCAAAACCACAAGATGTGCATGCAAATGGTGCTTTTGGCAGAACGCGCACGTGGATTTCTACCAAACGACGTGCTAAGCATGCCGATGCTGCTCTTTTTAGCACCCGCGCACGCATTTGTGCGAAAACGCGTTTTAAGCATGCACATGCATCTTTTGGTAGACGCGGATGAAGTTTTCTGCAAAACCACAACATGTGCATGCAAATGGTGCTTTTGGCAGAACGCGCACGTGGATTTCTACCAAACGACGTGCTAAGCATGCCGATGCTGCTCTTTTTAGCACCCGCGCACGCATTTGTGCGAAAACGCGTTTTAAGCATGCACATGCATCTTTTGGTAGACGCGGATGAAGTTTTCTGCAAAACCACAAGATGTACATGCAAATGGTGCTTTTGGCAGAACGCGCACGTGGATTTATACCAAACGACGTGCTAAGCATGCCGATGCTGCTCTTTTTAGCACCCGCGCACGGATTTGTGCGAAAACGCGTTTTAAGCATGCACATGCATTTTTGTAGGCGCGGATGAAGTTTTCTGCAAAACCACAAGGATGTGCATGCAAATGGTGCTTTTGGCAGAACGCGCACGTCGATTTCTACCAAACGACGTGCTAAGCATGCCGATGCTGCTCTTTTTAGCACCCGCGCACGCATTTGTGCGAAAACGCGTTTTAAGCAAGCACATGCATCTTTTGGTAGACGCGGATGAAGTTTTTCTGCAAAACCACAAGATGTGCATGCAAATGGTGCTTTTGGCAGAACGCGCACGTGGATTTCTACCAAACGACGTGCTAAGCATGGCCGATGCTGCTCTTTTTAGCACCCGCGCACGCATTTGTGCGAAAACGCGTTTTAAGCATGCACATGCATCTTTTGGTAGACGCGGATGAATTTTTCTGCAAAACCACAAGATGTGCATGCAAATGGTGCTTTTTGCAGAACGCGCACGTGGATTTCTACCAAACGACGTGCTAAGCATGCCGATGCTGCTCTTTTTAGCACCCGCGCACGCATTTGTGCGAAAACGCGTTTTAAGCATGCACATGCATCTTTTGGTAGACGCGGATGAAGTTTTCTGCAAAACCACAAGATGTGCATGCAAATGGTGCTTTTGGCAGAAAGAAAAGACTACGCGCACGTGGATTTCTACCAAACGACGTGCTAAGCATGCCGATGCTGCTCTTTTTAGCACCCGCGCACGCATTTGTGCGAAAACGCGTTTTAAGCATGCACATGCATCTTTTGGTAGAAGCGGATGAAGTTTTCTGCAAAACCACAAGATGTGCATGCAAATGGTGCTTTTTGCAGAACGCGCACGTGGATTTCTACCAAACGACGTGCTAAGCATGCCGATGCTGCTCTTTTTAGCACCCGCGCACGCATTTGTGCGAAAACGCGTTTTAAGCATGCACATGCATCTTTTGGTAGACGCGGATGAAGTTTTCTGCAAAACCACAAGATGTGCATGCAAATGGTGCTTTTTGCAGAACGCGCACATGGATTTCTACCAAACGACGGGCTAAGCATGCCGATGCTGCTCTTTTTAGCACCCGCGCACGGATTTGTGCGAAAACGCGTTTAAGCATGCACATGCATCTTTGGTAGACGCGGATGAAGTTTTCTGCAAAACCACAAGATGTGCATGCAAATGGTGCTTTTGGCAGAACGCGCACGTGGATTTCTACCAACGACGTGCTAAGCATGCCGATGCTGCTCTTTTTAGCACCCGCGCACGCATTTGTGCGAAAACGCGTTTTTAAGCATGCACATGCATCTTTTGGTAGAAGCGGATGAAGTTTTCTGCAAAACCACAAGATGTGCATGCAAATGGTGCTTTTTGCAGAACGCGCACGTGGATTTCTACCAAACGACGTGCTAAGCATGCCGATGCTGCTCTTTTTAGCACCCGCGCACGCATTTGTGCGAAAACGCGTTTTAAGCATGCACATGCATCTTTTGGTAGACGCGGATGAAGTTTTCTGCAAAACCACAAGATGTGCATGCAAATGGTGCTTTTTGCAGAACGCGCACATGGATTTCTACCAAACGACGGGCTAAGCATGCCGATGCTGCTCTTTTTAGCACCCGCGCACGGATTTGTGCGAAAACGCGTTTTAAGCATGCACATGCATCTTTTGGTAGACGCGGATGAAGTTTTCTGCAAAACCACAACATGTGCATGCAAATGGTGCTTTTGGCAGAACGCGCACGTGGATTTCTACCAAACGACGTGCTAAGCATGCCGATGCTGCTCTTTTTAGCACCCGCGCACGCATTTGTGCGAAAACGCGTTTTTAAGCATGCACATGCATCTTTTGGTAGACGCGGATGAAGTTTTCTGCAAAACCACAAGATGTGCATGCAAATGGTGCTTTTTGCAGAACGCGCACGTGGATTTCTACCAAACGACGTGCTAAGCATGCCGATGCTGCTCTTTGTAGCACCCGCGCACGGATTTGTGCGAAAACACGTTTTTAAGCATGCACATGCATCTTTTGGTAGACGCGGATGAAGTTTTCTGCAAAACCACAAGATGTGCATGCAAATGGTGCTTTTGGCAGAACGCGCACGTGGATTTCTACCAAACGACGTGCTAAGCATGCCGATGCTGCTCTTTTTAGCACCCGCGCACGGATTTGTGCGAAAACGCGTTTTAAGCATGCACATGCATTTTTGGTAGACGCGGATGAAGTTTTCTGCAAAACCACAAGATGTGCATACAAATGGTGCTTTTGGCAGAACGCGCACGTGGAGTTCTACCAAACGACGTGCTAAGCATGCCGATGCTGCTCTTTTTAGCACCCGCGCACGCATTTGTGCGTAAACGCGTTTTAAGCATGCACATGCATCTTTTGGTAGACGCGGATGAAGTTTTCTGCAAAACCACAAGATGTGCATGCAAATGGTGCTTTGGCAGAACGCGCACGTGGATTTCTACCAAACGACGTGCTAAGCATGCCGATGCTGCTCTTTTTAGCACCCGCGCACGCATTTGTGCGAAAACGCGTTTTAAGCATGCACATGCATCTTTTGGTAGACGCGGATGAAGTTTTCTGCAAAACCACAAGATGTGCATGCAAATGGTGCTTTTGGCAGAACGCGCACGTGGATTTCTACCAAACGACGTGCTAAGCATGCCGATGCTGCTCTTTTTAGCACCCGCGCACGCATTTGTGCGAAAACGCGTTTTAAGCATGCACATGCATCTTTTGGTAGACGCGGATGAAGTTTTCTGCAAAACCACAAGATGTGCATGCAAATGGTGCTTTTGGCAGAACGCGCACGTGGATTTCTACCAAACGACGTGCTAAGCATGCCGATGCTGCTCTTTTTAGCACCCGCGCACGCATTTGTGCGAAAACGCGTTTTAAGCATGCACATGCATCTTTTGGTAGACGCGGATGAAGTTTTCTGCAAAACCACAAGATGTGCATGCAAATGGTGCTTTTTGCAGAACGCGCTCGTGGATTTCTACCAAACGACGTGCTAAGCATGCCGATGCTGCTCTTTTTAGCACCCGCGCACGGATTTGTGCGAAAACGCGTTTTAAGCATGCACATGCATCTTTTGGTAGACGCGGATGAAGTTTCTGCAAAACCACAAGATGTGCATGCAAATGGTGCTTTTGGCAGAACGCGCACGTGGATTTCTACAAAGGACGTGCTAAGCATGCGATGCTGCTCTTTTTAGCACCCGCGCACCGCATTTGTGCGAAAACGCGTTTTAAGCATGCACATGCATCTTTGGTAGACGCGGATGAAGTTTTCTGCAAAACCACAAGATGTGCATGCAAATGGTGCTTTTGGCAGAACGCGCACGTGGATTTCTACCAAACGACGTGCTAAGCATGCCGATGCTGCTCTTTTTAGCACCCGCGCACGCATTTGTGCGAAAACGCGTTTTAAGCATGCACATGCATCTTTTGGTAGAAGCGGATGAAGTTTTCTGCAAAACCACAAGATGTGCATGCAAATGGTGCTTTTTGCAGAACGCGCACGTGGATTTCTACCAAACGACGTGCTAAGCATGCCGATGCTGCTCTTTTTAGCACCCGCGCACGCATTTGTGCGAAAACGCGTTTTAAGCATGCACATGCATCTTTTGGTAGACGCGGATGAAGTTTTCTGCAAAACCACAAGATGTGCATGCAAATGGTGCTTTTTGCAGAACGCGCACATGGATTTCTACCAAACGACGGGCTAAGCATGCCGATGCTGCTCTTTTTAGCACCGCGCACGGATTTGTGCGAAAACGCGTTTTAAGCATGCACATGCATCTTTTGGTAGACGCGGATGAAGTTTTCTGCAAAACCACAAGATGTGCATGCAAATGGTGCTTTTGGCAGAACGCGCACGTGGATTTCTACCAAACGACGTGCTAAGCATGCCGATGCTGCTCTTTTTAGCACCCGCGCACGCATTTGTGCGAAAACGCGTTTTAAGCATGCACATGCATCTTTTGGTAGAAGCGGATGAAGTTTTCTGCAAAACCACAAGATGTGCATGCAAATGGTGCTTTTATGCAGAACGCGCACGTGGATTTCTACCACACTACGTGCTAAGCATGCCGATGCTGCTCTTTTTAGCACCCGCGCACGCATTTGTGCGAAAACGCGTTTTAAGCATGCACATGCATCTTTTGGTAGACGCGGATGAAGTTTTCTGCAAAACCACAAGATGTGCATGCAAATGGTGCTTTTTGCAGAACGCGCACATGGATTTCTACCAAACGACGGGCTAAGCATGCCGATGCTGCTCTTTTTAGCACCCGCGCACGGATTTGTGCGAAAACGCGTTTTAAGCATGCACATGCATCTTTTGGTAGACGCGGATGAAGTTTTCTGCAAAACCACAACATGTGCATGCAAATGGTGCTTTTGGCAGAACGCGCACGTGGATTTCTACCAAACGACGTGCTAAGCATGCCGATGCTGCTCTTTTTAGCACCCGCGCACGCATTTGTGCGAAAACGCGTTTTAAGCATGCACATGCATCTTTTGGTAGACGCGGATGAAGTTTTCTGCAAAACCACAAGATGTTGCATGCAAATGGTGCTTTTTGCAGAACGCGCACGTGGATTTCTACCAAACGACGTGCTAAGCATGCCGATGCTGCTCTTTGTAGCACCCGCGCACGGATTTGTGCGAAAACACGTTTTAAGCATGCACATGCATCTTTTGGTAGACGCGGATGAAGTTTTCTGCAAAACCACAAGATGTGCATGCAAATGGTGCTTTTGGCAGAACGCGCACGTGGATTTCTACCAAACGACGTGCTAAGCATGCCGATGCTGCTCTTTTTAGCACCCGCGCACGGATTTGTGCGAAAACGCGTTTTAAGCATGCACATGCATTTTTGGTAGACGCGGATGAAGTTTTCTGCAAAACCACAAGATGTGCATACAAATGGTGCTTTTGGCAGAACGCGCACGTGGAGTTCTACCAAACGACGTGCTAAGCATGCCGATGCTGCTCTTTTTAGCACCCGCGCACGCATTTGTGCGTAAACGCGTTTTAAGCATGCACATGCATCTTTTGGTAGACGCGGATGAAGTTTTCTGCAAAACCACAAGATGTGCATGCAAATGGTGCTTTTGGCAGAACGCGCACGTGGATTTCTACCAAACGACGTGCTAAGCATGCCGATGCTGCTCTTTTTAGCACCCGCGCACGCATTTGTGCGAAAACGCGTTTTAAGCATGCACATGCATCTTTTGGTAGACGCGGATGAAGTTTTCTGCAAAACCACAAGATGTGCATGCAAATGGTGCTTTTGGCAGAACGCGCACGTGGATTTCTACCAAACGACGTGCTAAGCATGCCGATGCTGCTCTTTTTAGCACCCGCGCACGCATTTGTGCGAAAACGCGTTTTAAGCATGCACATGCATCTTTTGGTAGACGCGGATGAAGTTTTCTGCCAAAACCACAAGATGTGCATGCAAATGGTGCTTTTGGCAGAACGCGCACGTGGATTTCTACCAAACGACGTGCTAAGCATGCCGATGCTGCTCTTTTTAGCACCCGCGCACGCATTTGTGCGAAAACGCGTTTTAAGCATGCACATGCATCTTTGGTAGACGCGGATGAAGTTTTCTGCAAAACCACAAGATGTGCATGCAAATGGTGCTTTTTGCAGAACGCGCTCGTGGATTTCTACCAAACGACGTGCTAAGCATGGCCGATGCTGCTCTTTTTAGCACCCGCGCACGGATTTGTGCCGAAAACGCGTTTTAAGCATGCACATGCATCTTTTGGTAGACGCGGATGAAGTTTCTGCAAAACCACAAGATGTGCATGCAAATGGTGCTTTTGGCAGAACGCGCACGTGGATTTCTACCAAACGACGTGCTAAGCATGCCGATGCTGCTCTTTTTAGCACCCGCGCACGCATTTGTGCGAAAACGCGTTTTAAGCATGCACATGCATCTTTTGGTAGAAGCGGATGAAGTTTTCTGCAAAACCACAAGATGTGCATGCAAATGGTGCTTTTTGCAGAACGCGCACGTGGATTTCTACCAAACGACGTGCTAAGCATGCCGATGCTGCTCTTTTTAGCACCCGCGCACGCATTTGTGCGAAAACGCGTTTTAAGCATGCACATGCATCTTTTGGTAGACGCGGATGAAGTTTTCTGCAAAACCACAAGATGTGCATGCAAATGGTGCTTTTTGCAGAACGCGCACATGGATTTCTACCAAACGACGGGCTAAGCATGCCGATGCTGCTCTTTTTAGCACCCGCGCACGGATTTGTGCGAAAACGCGTTTTAAGCATGCACATGCATCTTTTGGTAGACGCGGATGAAGTTTTCTGCAAAACCACAAGATGTGCATGCAAATGGTGCTTTTGGCAGAACGCGCACGTGGATTTCTACCAAACGACGTGCTAAGCATGCCGATGCTGCTCTTTTTAGCACCCGCGCACGCATTTGTGCGAAAACGCGTTTTAAGCATGCACATGCATCTTTTGGTAGACGCGGATGAAGTTTTTCTGCAAAACCACAACATGTGCATGCAAATGGTGCTTTTGGCAGAACGCGCACGTGGATTTCTACCAAACGACGTGCTAAGCATGCCGATGCTGCTCTTTTTAGCACCCGCGCACGCATTTGTGCGAAAACGCGTTTTAAGCATGCACATGCATCTTTTGGTAGACGCGGATGAAGTTTTCTGCAAAACCACAAGATGTGCATGCAAATGGTGCTTTTGGCAGAACGCGCACGTGGATTTTCTACCAAACGACGTGCTAAGCATGCCGATGCTGCTCTTTTTAGCACCCGCGCACGCATTTGTGCGAAACGCGTTTTAAGCATGCACATGCATCTTTTGGTAGACGCGGGATGAAGTTTTCTGCAAAACCACAAGATGTGCATGCAAATGGTGCTTTTGGCAGAACGCGCACGTGGATTTCTACCAAACGACGTGCTAAGCATGCCGATGCTGCTCTTTTTAGCACCCGCGCACGCATTTGTGCGAAAACGCGTTTTTAAGCATGCACATGCATCTTTTGGTAGACGCGGATGAAGTTTTCTGCAAAACCACAAGATGTGCATGCAAATGGTGCTTTTTGCAGAACGCGCTCGTGGATTTCTACCAAACGACGTGCTAAGCATGCCGATGCTGCTCTTTTTAGCACCCGCGCACGGATTTGTGCGAAAACGCGTTTTAAGCATGCACATGCATCTTTTGGTAGACGCGGATGAAGTTTTCTGCAAAACCACAAGATGTGCATGCAAATGGTGCTTTTGGCAGAACGCGCACGTGGATTTCTACCAAACGACGTGCTAAGCATGCCGATGCTGCTCTTTTTAGCACCCGCGCACGCATTTGTGCGAAAACGCGTTTTTAAGCATGCACATGCATCTTTTGGTAGAAGCGGATGAAGTTTTCTGCAAAACCACAAGATGTGCATGCAAATGGTGCTTTTGGCAGAACGCGCACGTGGATTTCTACCAAACGACGTGCTAAGCATGCCGATGCTGCTCTTTTTAGCACCCGCGCACGCATTTGTGCGAAAACGCGTTTTAAGCATGCACATGCTCTTTTGGTAGAAGCGGATGAAGTTTTCTGCAAAACCACAAGATGTGCATGCAAATGGTGCTTTTTGCAGAACGCGCACGTGGATTTTCTACCAAACGACGTGCTAAGCATGCCGATGCTGCTCTTTTTAGCACCCGCGCACGCATTTGTGCGAAAACGCGTTTTAAGCATGCACATGCATCTTTTGGTAGACGCGGATGAAGTTTTCTGCAAAACCACAAGATGTGCATGCAAATGGTGCTTTTTGCAGAACGCGCACGTGGATTTCTACCAAACGACGGGCTAGCATGCCGATGCTGCTCTTTTTAGCACCCGCGCACGGATTTGTGCGAAAACGCGTTTTAAGCATGCACATGCATCTTTTGGTAGACGCGGATGAAGTTTTCTGCAAAACCACAAGATGTGCATGCAAATGGTGCTTTTGGCAGAACGCGCACGTGGATTTCTACCAAACGACGTGCTAAGCATGCCGATGCTGCTCTTTTTAGCACCCGCGCACGCATTTGTGCGAAAACGCGTTTTAAAGCATGCACATGCATCTTTTGGTAGACGCGGATGAAGTTTTCTGCAAAACCACAACATGTGCATGCAAATGGTGCTTTTGGCAGAACGCGCACGTGGATTTCTACCAAACGACGTGCTAAGCATGCCGATGCTGCTCTTTTTAGCACCCGCGCACGCATTTGTGCGAAAACGCGTTTTAAGCATGCACATGCATCTTTTGGTAGACCGCGGATGAAGTTTTCTGCAAAACCACAAGATGTACATGCAAATGGTGCTTTGGCAGAACGCGCACGTGGATTTATACCAAACGACGTGCTAAGCATGCCGATGCTGCTCTTTTTAGCACCCGCGCACGGATTTGTGCGAAAACGCGTTTTAAGCATGCACATGCATTTTTGTAGGCGCGGATGAAGTTTTCTGCAAAACCACAAGATGTGCATGCAAATGGTGCTTTTGGCAGAACGCGCACGTCGATTTCTACAAACGACGTGCTAAGCATGCCGATGCTGCTCTTTTTAGCACCCGCGCACGCATTTGTGCGAAAACGCGTTTTTAAGCAAGCACATGCATCTTTTGGTAGACGCGGATGAAGTTTTCTGCAAAACCACAAGATGTGCATGCAAATGGTGCTTTTGGCAGAACGCGCACGTGGATTTCTACCAAACGACGTGCTAAGCATGCCGATGCTGCTCTTTTTAGCACCCGCGCACGCATTTGTGCGAAAACGCGTTTTTAAGCATGCACATGCATCTTTTGGTAGACGCGGATGAAGTTTTCTGCAAAACCACAAGATGTGCATGCAAATGGTGCTTTTTTGCAGAACGCGCACGTGGATTTCTACCAAACGACGTGCTAAGCATGCCGATGCTGCTCTTTTTAGCACCCGCGCACGCATTTGTGCGAAAACGCGTTTTAAGCATGCACATGCATCTTTTCGTAGACGCGGATGAAGTTTTCTGCAAAACCACAAGATGTGCATGCAAATGGTGCTTTTGGCAGAACGCGCACGTGGATTTCTACCAAACGACGTGCTAAGCATGCCGATGCTGCTCTTTTAGCACCCGCGCACGCATTTGTGCGAAAACGCGTTTTAAGCATGCACATGCATTCTTTTGGTAGAAGCGGATGAAGTTTTCTGCAAAACCACAAGATGTGCATGCAAATGGTGCTTTTTGCAGAACGCGCACGTGGATTTCTACCAAAACGACGTGCTAAGCATGCCGATGCTGCTCTTTTTAGCACCCGCGCACGCATTTGTGCGAAAACGCGTTTTAAGCATGCACATGCATCTTTTGGTAGACGCGGATGAAGTTTTCTGCAAAACCACAAGATGTGCATTGCAAATGGTGCTTTTTGCAGAACGCGCACATGGATTTCTACCAAACGACGGGCTAAGCATGCCGATGCTGCTCTTTTTTAGCACCCGCGCACGGATTTGTGCGGAAAACGCGTTTTAAGCATGCACATGCATCTTTTGGTAGACGCGGATGAAGTTTTCTGCAAAACCACAAGATGTGCATGCAAATGGTGCTTTTGGCAGAACGCGCACGTGGATTTCTACCAAACGACGTGCTAAGCATGCCGATGCTGCTCTTTTTAGCACCCGCGCACGCATTTGTGCGAAAACGCGTTTTAAGCATGCACATGCATCTTTTGGTAGACGCGGATGAAGTTTTCTGCAAAACCACAACATGTGCATGCAAATGGTGCTTTTGGCAGAACGCGCACGTGGATTTCTACCAAACGACGTGCTAAGCATGCCGATGCTGCTCTTTTTAGCACCCGCGCACGCATTTGTGCGAAAACGCGTTTTAAGCATGCACATACATCTTTTGGTAGACGCGGATGAAGTTTTCTGCAAAACCACAAGATGTACATGCAAATGGTGCTTTTGGCAGAACGCGCACGTGGATTTATACCAAACGACGTGCTAAGCATGCCGATGCTGCTGTTTTTAGCACCCGCGCACGGATTTGTGCGAAAACGCGTTTTAAGCATGCACATGCATTTTTGTAGGCGCGGATGAAGTTTTCTGCAAAACCACAAGATGTGCATGCAAATGGTGCTTTTGGCAGAACGCGCACGTCGATTTCTACCAAACGACGTGCTAAGCATGCCGATGCTGCTCTTTTTAGCACCCGCGCACGCATTTGTGCGAAAACGCGTTTTAAGCAAGCACATGCATCTTTTGGTAGACGCGGATGAAGTTTTCTGCAAAACCACAAGATGTGCATGCAAATGGTGCTTTTGGCAGAACGCGCACGTGGATTTCTACCAAACGACGTGCTAAGCATGCCGATGCTGCTCTTTTTAGCACCCGCGCACGCATTTGTGCGAAAACGCGTTTTAAGCATGCACATGCATCTTTTGGTAGACGCGGATGAAGTTTTCTGCAAAACCACAAGATGTGCATGCAAATGGTGCTTTTTGCAGAACGCGCACGTGGATTTCTACCAAACGACGTGCTAAGCATGCCGATGCTGCTCTTTTTAGCACCCGCGCACGCATTTGTGCGAAAACGCGTTTTAAGCATGCTTATGCATCTTTTGGTAGACGCGGATGAAGTTTTCTGCAAAACCACAAGATGTGCATGCAAATGGTGCTTTTGGCAGAACGCGCACGTGGATTTCTACCAAACGACGTGCTAAGCATGCCGATGCTGCTCTTTTTAGCACCCGCGCACGCATTTGTGCGAAAACGCGTTTTAAGCATGCACATGCATCTTTTGGTAGACGCGGATGAAGTTTTCTGCAAAACCACAAGATGTGCATGCAAATGGTGCTTTTTGCTGAACGCGCACGTGGATTTCTACCAAACGACGTGCTAAGCATGCCGATGCTGCTCTTTTTAGCACCCGCGCACGGATTTGTGCGAAAACGCGTTTTAAGCATGCACATGCATCTTTTGGTAGACGCGGATGAAGTTTTCTGCAAAACCACAAGATGTGCATGCAAATGGTGCTTTTGGCAGAACGCGCACGTGGATTTCTACCAAACGACGTGCTAAGCATGCCGATGCTGCTCTTTTTAGCACCCGCGCACGCATTTGTGCGAAAACGCGTTTTAAGCATGCACATGCATCTTTTGGTAGACGCGGATGAAGTTTTCTGCAAAACCACAACATGTGCATGCAAATGGTGCTTTTGGCAGAACGCGCACGTGGATTTCTACCAAACGACGTGCTAAGCATGCCGATGCTGCTCTTTTTAGCACCCGCGCACGCATTTGTGCGAAAACGCGTTTTAAGCATGCACATGCATCTTTTGGTAGACGCGGATGAAGTTTTCTGCAAAACCACAAGATGTACATGCAAATGGTGCTTTTGGCAGAACGCGCACGTGGATTTATACCAAACGACGTGCTAAGTATGCCGATGCTGCTCTTTTTAGCACCCGCGCACGGATTTGTGCGAAAACGCGTTTTAAGCATGCACATGCATCTTTTGGTAGACGCGGATGAAGTTTTCTGCAAAACCACAAGATGTGCATGCAAATGGTGCTTTTGGCAGAACGCGCACGTGGATTTCTACCAAACGACGTGCTAAGCATGCCGATGCTGCTCTTTTTAGCACCCGCGCACGCATTTGTGCGAAAACGCGTTTTAAGCATGCACATGCATCTTTTGGTAGACGCGGATGAAGTTTTCTGCAAAACCACAAGATGTGCATGCAAATGGTGCTTTTGGCAGAACGCGCACGTGGATTTCTACCAAACGACGTGCTAAGCATGCCGATGCTGCTCTTTTTAGCACCCGCGCACGCATTTGTGCGAAAACGCGTTTTAAGCATGCACATGCATCTTTTGGTAGACGCGGATGAAGTTTTCTGCAAAACCACAAGATGTGCATGCAAATGGTGCTTTTTGCAGAACGCGCTCGTGGATTTCTACCAAACGACGTGCTAAGCATGCCGATGCTGCTCTTTTTAGCACCCGCGCACGCATTTGTGCGAAAACGCGTTTTAAGCATGCACATGCATCTTTTGGTAGACGCGGATGAAGTTTTCTGCAAAACCACAAGATGTGCATGCAAATGGTGCTTTTTGCAGAACGCGCACGTGGATTTCTACCAAACGACGTGCTAAGCATGCCGATGCTGCTCTTTTTAGCACCCGCGCACGGATTTGTGCGAAAACGCGTTTTAAGCATGCACATGCATCTTTTGGTAGACGCGGATGAAGTTTTCTGCAAAACCACAAGATGTGCATGCAAATGGTGCTTTTGGCAGAACGCGCACGTGGATTTCAACCAAACGACGTGCTAAGCATGCCGATGCTGCTCTTTTTAGCACCCGCGCACGCATTTGTGCGAAAACGCGTTTTAAGCATGCACATGCATCTTTTGGTAGACGCGGATGAAGTTTTCTGCAAAACCACAAGATGTGCATGCAAATGGTGCTTTTTGCAGAACGCGCACGTGGATTTCTACCAAACGACGTGCTAAGCATGCCGATGCTGCTATTTTTAGCACCCGCGCACGGATTTGTGCGAAAACGCGTTTTAAGCATGCACATGCATCTTTTGGTAGACGCGGATGAAGTTTTCTGCAAAACCACAAGATGTGCATGCAAATGGTGCTTTTTGCAGAACGCGCTCGTGGATTTCTACCAAACGACGTGCTAAGCATGCCGATGCTGCTCTTTTTAGCACCCGCGCACGCATTTGTGCGAAAACGCGTTTTAAGCATGCACATGCATCTTTTGGTAGACGCGGATGAAGTTTTCTGCAAAACCACAAGATGTGCATGCAAATGGTGCTTTTTGCAGAACGCGCACGTGGATTTCTACCAAACGACGTGCTAAGCATGCCGATGCTGCTCTTTTTAGCACCCGCGCACGGATTTGTGCGAAAACGCGTTTTAAGCATGCACATGCATCTTTTGGTAGACGCGGATGAAGTTTTCTGCAAAACCACAACATGTGCATGCAAATGGTGCTTTTGGCAGAACGCGCACGTGGATTTCTACCAAACGACCTGCTAAGCATGCCGATGCTGCACTTTTTAGCACACGCGCACGCATTTGTGCGAAAACGCGTTTTAAGCATGCACATGCATCTTTTGGTAGACGCGGATGAAGTTTTCTGCAAAACCACAAGATGTGCATGCAAATGGTGCTTTTTGCAGATCGCGCTCGTGGATTTCTACCAAACGACGTGCTAAGCATGCCGATGCTGCTCTTTTTAGCACCCGCGCACGCATTTGTGCGAAAACGCGTTTTAAGCATGCACATGCATCTTTTGGTAGACGCGGATGAAGTTTTCTGCAAAACCACAAGATGTGCATGCAAATGGTGCTTTTTGCAGAACGCGCACGTGGATTTCTACCAAACGACGTGCTAATACATGCCGATGCTGCTCTTTTTAGCACCCGCGCACGCACTTGTGCGAAAACGCGTTTTAATCATGCACATGCATCTTTTGGTAGACGCGGATGAACTTTTCTGCAAAACCACAAGATGTGCATGCAAATGGTGCTTTTTGCAGAACGCGCACGTGGATTTCTACCAAACGACGTGCTAAGCTTGCCGATGCTGCTCTTTTTAGCACCCGCGCACGGATTTGTGCGAAAACGCGTTTTAAGCATGCACATGCATCTTTTGGTAGACGCGGATGAAGTTTTCTGCAAAACCACAAGATGTGCATGCAAATGGTGCTTTTGGCAGAACGCGCACGTGGATTTCTACCAAACGACGTGCTAAGCATGCCGATGCTGCTCTTTTTAGCACCCGCGCACGGATTTGTGCGAAAACGGGTTTTAAGCATGCACATGCATCTTTTGGTAGACGCGGATGAAGTTTTCTGCAAAACCACAAGATGTGCATGCAAATGGTGCTTTTGGCAGAACCCGCACGTGGACTTCTACCAAACGACGTGCTAAGCATGCCGATGCTGCTCTTTTTAGCACCCGCGCACGCATTTGTGCGAAAACGCGTTTTAAGCATGCACATGCATCTTTTGGTAGACGCGGATGAAGTTTTCTGCAAAACCACAAGATGTGCATGCAAATGGTGCTTTTGGCAGAACGCGCACGTGGATTTCTACCAAACGACGTGCTAAGCATGCCGATGCTGCTCTTTTTAGCACCCGCGCACGCATTTGTGCGAAAACGCGTTTTAAGCATGCACATGCATCTTTTGGTAGACGCGGATGAAGTTTTCTGCAAAACCACAACATGTGCATGCAAATGGTGCTTTTGGCAGAACGCGCACGTGGATTTCTACCAAACGACGTGCTAAGCATGCCGATGCTGCTCTTTTTAGCACCCGCGCACGCATTTGTGCGAAAACGCGTTTTAAGCATGCACATGCATCTTTTGGTAGACGCGGATGAAGTTTTCTGCAAAACCACAAGATGTACATGCAAATGGTGCTTTTGGCAGAACGCGCACGTGGATTTATACCAAACGACGTGCTAAGTATGCCGATGCTGCTCTTTTTAGCACCCGCGCACGGATTTGTGCGAAAACGCGTTTTAAGCATGCACATGCATTTTTGGTAGGCGCGGATGAAGTTTTCTGCAAAACCACAAGATGTGCATGCAAATGGTGCTTTTGGCAGAACGCGCACGTCGATTTCTACCAAACGACGTGCTAAGCATGCCGATGCTGCTCTTTTTAGCACCCGCGCACGCATTTGTGCGAAAACGCGTTTTAAGCAAGCACATGCATCTTTTGGTAGACGCGGATGAAGTTTTCTGCAAAACCACAAGATGTGCATGCAAATGGTGCTTTTGGCAGAACGCGCACGTGGATTTCTACCAAACGACGTGCTAAGCATGCCGATGCTGCTCTTTTTAGCACCCGCGCACGCATTTGCGCGAAAACGCGTTTTAAGCATGCACATGCATCTTTTGGTAGACGCGGATGAAGTTTTCTGCAAAACCACAAGATGTGCATGCAAATGGTGCTTTTGGCAGAACGCGCACGTGGATTTCTACCAAACGACGTGCTAAGCATGCCGATGCTGCTCTTTTTAGCACCCGCGCACGCATTTGTGCGAAAACGCGTTTTAAGCATGCACATGCATCTTTTGGTAGACGCGGATGAAGTTTTCTGCAAAACCACAACATGTGCATGCAAATGGTGCTTTTGGCAGAACGCGCACGTGGATTTCTACCAAACGACGTGCTAAGCATGCCGATGCTGCTCTTTTTAGCACCCGCGCACGCATTTGTGCGAAAACGCGTTTTAAGCATGCACATGCATCTTTTGGTAGACGCGGATGAAGTTTTCTGCAAAACCACAAGATGTACATGCAAATGGTGCTTTTGGCAGAACGCGCACGTGGATTTATACCAAACGACGTGCTAAGTATGCCGATGCTGCTCTTTTTAGCACCCGCGCACGGATTTGTGCGAAAACGCGTTTTAAGCATGCACATGCATTTTTGGTAGGCGCGGATGAAGTTTTCTGCAAAACCACAAGATGTGCATGCAAATGGTGCTTTTGGCAGAACGCGCACGTCGATTTCTACCAAACGACGTGCTAAGCATGCCGATGCTGCTCTTTTTAGCACCCGCGCACGCATTTGTGCGAAAACGCGTTTTAAGCAAGCACATGCATCTTTTGGTAGACGCGGATGAAGTTTTCTGCAAAACCACAAGATGTGCATGCAAATGGTGCTTTTGGCAGAACGCGCACGTGGATTTCTACCAAACGACGTGCTAAGCATGCCGATGCTGCTCTTTTTAGCACCCGCGCACGCATTTGCGCGAAAACGCGTTTTAAGCATGCACATGCATCTTTTGGTAGACGCGGATGAAGTTTTCTGCAAAACCACAAGATGTGCATGCAAATGGTGCTTTTTGCAGAACGCGCACGTGGATTTCTACCAAACGACGTGCTAAGCATGCCGATGCTGCTCTTTTTAGCACCCGCGCACGCATTTGTGCGAAAACGCGTTTTAAGCATGCATATGCATCTTTTGGTAGACGCGGATGAAGTTTTCTGCAAAACCACAAGATGTACATGCAAATGGTGCTTTTGGCAGAACGCGCACGTGGATTTCTACCAAACGACGTGCTAAGCATGCCGATGCTGCTCTTTTTAGCACCCGCGCACGCATTTGTGCGAAAACGCGTTTTAAGCATGCACATGCATCTTTTGGTAGACGCGGATGAAGTTTTCTGCAAAACCACAAGATGTGCATGCAAATGGTGCTTTTTGCAGAACGCGCACGTGGATTTCTACCAAACGACGTGCTAAGCATGCCGATGCTGCTCTTTTTAGCACCCGCGCACGCATTTGTTCGAAAACGCGTTTTAAGCATGCACTTGCATCTTTTGGTAGACGCGGATGAAGTTTTCTGCAAAACCACAAGATGTGCATGCAAATGGTGCTTTTGGCAGAACGCGCACGTGCATTTCTACCAAACGACGTGCTAAGCATGCCGATGCTGCTCTTTTTAGCACCCGCGCACGCATTTGTGCGAAAACGCGTTTTAAACATGCATATGCATCTTTTGGTAGACGCGGATGAAGTTTTCTGCAAAACCACAATATGTGCATGCAAATGGTGCTTTTGGCAGAACGCGCACGTGGATTTCTACCAAACGACGTGCTAAGCATGCCGATGCTGCTCTTTTTAGCACCCGCGCACGCATTTGTGCGAAAACGCGTTTTAAGCATGCACATGCATCTTTTGGTAGACGCGGATGAAGTTTTCTGCAAAACCACAAGATGTGCATGCAAATGGTGCTTTTTGCAGAACGCGCACGTGGATTTCTACCAAACGACGTGCTAAGCATGCCGATGCTGCTCTTTTTAGCACCCGCGCACGCATTTGTGCGAAAACGCGTTTTAAGCATGCACTTGCATCTTTTGGTAGACGCGGATGAAGTTTTCTGCAAAACCACAAGATGTGCATGCAAATGGTGCTTTTGGCAGAACGTGCACGTGCATTTCTACCAAATGACGTGCTAAGCATGCCGATGCTGCTCTTTTTAGCACCCGCGCACGCATTTGTGCGAAAACGCGTTTTAAGCATGCACATGCATCTTTTGGTAGACGCGGATGAAGTTTTCTGCAAAACCACAAGATGTGCATGCAAATGGTGCTTTTTGCAGAACGCGCACGTGGATTTCTACCAAACGACGTGCTAAGCATGCCGATGCTGCTCTTTTTAGCACCCGCGCACGCATTTGTGCGAAAACGCGTTTTAAGCATTCATATGCATCTTTTGGTAGACGCGGATGAAGTTTTCTGCAAAACCACAAGATGTGCATGCAAATGGTGCTTTTGGCAGAACGCGCACGTGGATTTCTACCAAACGACGTGCTAAGCATGCCGATGCTGCTCTTTTTAGCACCCGCGCACGGATTTGTGCGAAAACGCGTTTTAAGCACGCACATGCATCTTTTGGTAGACGCGGATGAAGTTTTCTGCAAAACCAGAAGATGTGCATGCAAATGGTGCTTTTGGCAGAACGCGAACGTGGATTTCTACCAAACGACGTGCTAAGCATGCCGATGCTGCTCTTTTTAGCACCCGCGCACGCATTTGTGCGAAAACGCGTTTTAAGCATGGACATGCATCTTTTGGTAGACGCGGATGAAGTTTTCTGCAAAACCACAAGATGTGCATGCAAATGGTGCTTTTGGCAGAACGCGCACTTGGATTTCTACCAAACGACGCGCTAAGCATGCCTATGCTGCTCTTTTTAGCACCCGCGCACGCATTTGTGCGAAAACGCGTTTTAAGCATGCACATGCATCTTTTGGTAGACGCGGATGAAGTTTTCTGCAAAACCACAAGATGTGCATGCAAATGGTGCTTTTTGCAGAACGCGCACGTGGATTTCTACCAAACGACGTGCTAAGCATGCCGATGCTGCTCTTTTTAGCACCCGCGCACGCATTTGTGCGAAAACGCGTTTTAAGCATGCACATGCATCTTTTGGTAGACGCGGATGAAGTTTTCTGCAAAACCACAAGATGTGCATGCAAATGGTGCTTTTTGCAGAACGCGCACGTGGATTTCTACCAAACGACGTGCTAAGCATGCCGATGCTGCTCTTTGTAGCACCCGCGCACGGATTTGTGCGAAAACGCGTTTTAAGCATGCACATGCATCTTTTGGTAGACGCGGATGATGTTTTCTGCAAAACCACAAGATGTGCATGCAAATGGTGCTTTTGGCAGAACGCGCACGTGGATTTCTACCAAACGACGTGCTAAGCATGCCGATGCTGCTCTTTTTAGCACCCGCGCACGGATTTGTGCGAAAACGCGTTTTAAGCATGCACATGCATTTTTGGTAGACGCGGATGAAGTTTTCTGCAAAACCACAAGATGTGCATACAAATGGTGCTTTTGGCAGAACGCGCACGTGGATTTCTACCAAACGACGTGCTAAGCATGCCGATGCTGCTCTTTTTAGCAGCCGCGCACGCATTTGTGCGAAAACGCGTTTTAAGCAAGCACATGCATCTTTTGGTAGACGCGGATGAAGTTTTCTGCAAAACCACAAGATGTGCATGCAAATGGTGCTTTTGGCAGAACGCGCACGTGGATTTCTACCAAACGACGTGCTAAGCATGCCGATGCTGCTCTTTTTAGCACCCGCGCACGCATTTGTGCGAAAACGCGTTTTAAGCATGCACATGCATCTTTTGGTAGACGCGGATGAAGTTTTCTGCAAAACCACAAGATGTGCATGCAAATGGTGCTTTTGGCAGAACGCGCACGTGGATTTCTACCAAACGACGTGCTAAGCATGCCGGTGCTGCTCTTTTTAGCACCCGCGCGCGCATTTGTGCGAAAACGCGTTTTAAGCATGCACATGCATCTTTTGGTAGACGCGGATGAAGTTTTCTGCAAAACCACAATATGTGCATGCAAATGGTGCTTTTTGCAGAACGCGCACGTGGATTTCTACCAAACGACGTGCTAAGCATGCCGATGCTGCTCTTTTTAGCACCCGCGCACGCATTTGTGCGAAAACGCGTTTTAAGCATGCACATGCATCTTTTGGTAGACGCGGATGAAGTTTTCTGCAAAACCACAAGATGTGCATGCAAATGGTGCTTTTGGCAGAACGCGCACGTGGATTTCTACCAAACGACGTGCTAAGCATGCCGATGCTGCTCTTTTTAGCAACCGCGCACGCATTTGTGCGAAAACGCGTTTTAAGCATGCACATGCATCTTTTCGTAGACGCGGATGAAGTTTTCTGCAAAACCACAAGATGTGCATGCAAATGGTGCTTTTTGCAGAACGCGCACGTGGATTTCTACCAAACGACGTGCTAAGCATGCCGATGCTGCTCTTTGTAGCACCCGCGCACGGATTTGTGCGAAAACGCGTTTTAAGCATGCACATGCATCTTTTGGTAGACGCGGATGATGTTTTCTGCAAAACCACAAGATGTGCATGCAAATGGTGCTTTTGGCAGAACGCGCACGTGGATTTCTACCAAACGACGTGCTAAGCATGCCGATGCTGCTCTTTTTAGCACCCGCGCACGGATTTGTGCGAAAACGCGTTTTAAGCATGCACATGCATTTTTGGTAGACGCGGATGAAGTTTTCTGCAAAACCACAAGATGTGCATACAAATGGTGCTTTTGGCAGAACGCGCACGTGGATTTCTACCAAACGACGTGCTAAGCATGCCGATGCTGCTCTTTTTAGCAGCCGCGCACGCATTTGTGCGAAAACGCGTTTTAAGCAAGCACATGCATCTTTTGGTAGACGCGGATGAAGTTTTCTGCAAAACCACAAGATGTGCATGCAAATGGTGCTTTTGGCAGAACGCGCACGTGGATTTCTACCAAACGACGTGCTAAGCATGCCGATGCTGCTCTTTTTAGCACCCGCGCACGCATTTGTGCGAAAACGCGTTTTAAGCATGCACATGCATCTTTTGGTAGACGCGGATGAAGTTTTCTGCAAAACCACAAGATGTGCATGCAAATGGTGCTTTTGGCAGAACGCGCACGTGGATTTCTACCAAACGACGTGCTAAGCATGCCGGTGCTGCTCTTTTTAGCACCCGCGCGCGCATTTGTGCGAAAACGCGTTTTAAGCATGCACATGCATCTTTTGGTAGACGCGGATGAAGTTTTCTGCAAAACCACAATATGTGCATGCAAATGGTGCTTTTTGCAGAACGCGCACGTGGATTTCTACCAAACGACGTGCTAAGCATGCCGATGCTGCTCTTTTTAGCACCCGCGCACGCATTTGTGCGAAAACGCGTTTTAAGCATGCACATGCATCTTTTGGTAGACGCGGATGAAGTTTTCTGCAAAACCACAAGATGTGCATGCAAATGGTGCTTTTGGCAGAACGCGCACGTGGATTTCTACCAAACGACGTGCTAAGCATGCCGATGCTGCTCTTTTTAGCAACCGCGCACGCATTTGTGCGAAAACGCGTTTTAAGCATGCACATGCATCTTTTCGTAGACGCGGATGAAGTTTTCTGCAAAACCACAAGATGTGCATGCAAATGGTGCTTTTTGCAGAACGCGCACGTGGATTTCTACCAAACGACGTGCTAAGCATGCCGATGCTGCTCTTTGTAGCACCCGCGCACGGATTTGTGCGAAAACGCGTTTTAAGCATGCACATGCATCTTTTGGTAGACGCGGATGATGTTTTCTGCAAAACCACAAGATGTGCATGCAAATGGTGCTTTTGGCAGAACGCGCACGTGGATTTCTACCAAACGACGTGCTAAGCATGCCGATGCTGCTCTTTTTAGCACCCGCGCACGGATTTGTGCGAAAACGCGTTTTAAGCATGCACATGCATTTTTGGTAGACGCGGATGAAGTTTTCTGCAAAACCACAAGATGTGCATACAAATGGTGCTTTTGGCAGAACGCGCACGTGGATTTCTACCAAACGACGTGCTAAGCATGCCGATGCTGCTCTTTTTAGCAGCCGCGCACGCATTTGTGCGAAAACGCGTTTTAAGCAAGCACATGCATCTTTTGGTAGACGCGGATGAAGTTTTCTGCAAAACCACAAGATGTGCATGCAAATGGTGCTTTTGGCAGAACGCGCACGTGGATTTCTACCAAACGACGTGCTAAGCATGCCGATGCTGCTCTTTTTAGCACCCGCGCACGCATTTGTGCGAAAACGCGTTTTAAGCATGCACATGCATCTTTTGGTAGACGCGGATGAAGTTTTCTGCAAAACCACAAGATGTGCATGCAAATGGTGCTTTTGGCAGAACGCGCACGTGGATTTCTACCAAACGACGTGCTAAGCATGCCGGTGCTGCTCTTTTTAGCACCCGCGCGCGCATTTGTGCGAAAACGCGTTTTAAGCATGCACATGCATCTTTTGGTAGACGCGGATGAAGTTTTCTGCAAAACCACAATATGTGCATGCAAATGGTGCTTTTTGCAGAACGCGCACGTGGATTTCTACCAAACGACGTGCTAAGCATGCCGATGCTGCTCTTTTTAGTACCCGCGCACGCATTTGTGCGAAAACGCGTTTTAAGCATGCACATGCATCTTTTGGTAGACGCGGATGAAGTTTTCTGCAAAACCACAAGATGTGCATGCAAATGGTGCTTTTTGCAGAACGCGCACGTGGATTTCTACCAAACGACGTGCTAAGCATGCCGATGCTGCTCTTTTTAGCACCCGCGCACGCATTTGTGCGAAAACGCGTTTTAAGCATGCACATGCATCTTTTGGTAGACGCGGATGAAGTTTTGTGCAAAACCACAAGATGTGCATTCAAATGGTGCTTTTGGCAGAACGCGCACGTGGATTTCTACCAAACGACGTGCTAAGCATGCCGATGCTGCTCTTTTTAGCAACCGCGCACGCATTTGTGCGAAAACGCGTTTTAAGCATGCACATGCATCTTTTCGTAGACGCGGATGAAGTTTTCTGCAAAACCACAAGATGTGCATGCAAATGGTGCTTTTTGCAGAACGCGCACGTGGATTTCTACCAAACGACGTGCTAAGCATGCCGATGCTGCTCTTTTTAGCACCCGCGCACGCATTTGTGCGAAAACGCGTTTTAAGCATGCACATGCATCTTTTGGTAGACGCGGATGAAGTTTTCTGCAAAACCACAAGATGTGCATGCAAATGGTGCTTTTTGCAGAACGCGCACGTGGATTTCTACCAAACGACGTGCTAAGCATGCCGATGCTGCTCTTTTTAGCACCCGCGCACGCATTTGTGCGAAAACGCGTTTTAAGCATGCACATGCATCTTTTGGTAGACGCGGATGAAGTTTTCTGCAAAACCACAAGATGTGCATGCAAATGGTGCTTTTGGCAGAACGCGCACGTGGATTTCTACCAAACGACGTGCTAAGCATGCCGATGCTGCTCTTTTTAGCACCCGCGCACGCATTTGTGCGAAAACGCGTTTTAAGCATGCACATGCATCTTTTGGTAGACGCGGATGAAGTTTTCTGCAAAACCACAAGATGTGCATGCAAATGGTGCTTTTTGCAGAACGCGCACGTGGATTTCTACCAAACGACGTGCTAAGCATGCCGATGCTGCTCTTTGTAGCACCCGCGCACGGATTTGTGCGAAAACGCGTTTTAAGCATGCAAATGCATCTTTTGGTAGACGCGGATGAAGTTCTCTGCAAAACCACAAGATGTGCATGCAAATGGTGCTTTTGGCAGAACGCGCACGTGGATTTCTACCAAACGACGTGCTAAGCATGCCGATGCTGCTCTTTTTTGCACCCGCGCACGCATTTGTGCGAAAACGCGTTTTAAGCATGCACTTGCATCTTTTGGTAGACGCGGATGAAGTTTTCTGCAAAACCACAAGATGTGCATGCAAATGGTGCTTTTGGCAGAACGCGCACGTGGATTTCTACCAAACGACGTGCTAAGAATGCCGATGCTGCTCTTTTTAGCACCCGCGCACGCATTTGTGCGAAAACGCGTTTTAAGCATGCACATGCATCTTTTGGTAGACGCGGATGAAGTTTTCTGCAAAACCACAAGATGTGCATGCAAATGGTGCTTTTTGCAGAACGCGCACGTGGATTTCTACCAAACGACGTGCTAAGCATGCCGATGCTGCTCTTTTTAGCACCCGCGCACGCATTTGTGCGAAAACGCGTTTTAAGCATTCATATGCATCTTTTGGTAGACGCGGATGAAGTTTTCTGCAAAACCACAAGATGTGCATGCAAATGGTGCTTTTGGCAGAACGCGCACGTGGATTTCTACCAAACGACGTGCTAAGCATGCCGATGCTGCTCTTTTTAGCACCCGCGCACGCATTTGTGCGAAAACGCGTTTTAAGCATGGACATGCATCTTTTGGTAGACGCGGATGAAGTTTTCTGCAAAACGACAAGATGTGAATGCAAATGGTGCTTTTGGCAGAACGCGCACGTGGATTTCTACCAAACGACGTGCTAAGCATGCCGATGCTGCTCTTTTTAGCACCCGCGCACGCATTTGTGCGAAAACGCGTTTTAAGCATGCACATGCATCTTTTGGTAGACGCGGATGAAGTTTTCTGCAAAACCACAAGATGTGCATGCAAATGGTGCTTTTTGCAGAACGCGCACGTGGATTTCTACCAAACGACGTGCTAAGCATGCCGATGCTGCTCTTTGTAGCACCCGCGCACGGATTTGTGCGAAAACACGTTTTAAGCATGCACATGCATCTTTTGGTAGACGCGGATGAAGTTTTCTGCAAAACCACAAGATGTGCATGCAAATGGTGCTTTTGGCAGAACGCGCACGTGGATTTCTACCAAACGACGTGCTAAGCATGCCGATGCTGCTCTTTTTAGCACCCGCGCACGGATTTGTGCGAAAACGCGTTTTAAGCATGCACATGCATTTTTGGTAGACGCGGATGAAGTTTTCTGCAAAACCACAAGATGTGCATACAAATGGTGCTTTTGGCAGAACGCGCACGTGGATTTCTACCAAACGACGTGCTAAGCATGCCGATGCTGCTCTTTTTAGCACCCGCGCACGCATTTGTGCGAAAACGCGTTTTAAGCATGCACATGCATCTTTTGGTAGACGCGGATGAAGTTTTCTGCAAAACCACAAGATGTGCATGCAAATGGTGCTTTTGGCAGAACGCGCACGTGGATTTCTACCAAACGACGTGCTAAGCATGCCGATGCTGCTCTTTTTAGCACCCGCGCACGCATTTGTGCGAAAACGCGTTTTAAGCATGCACATGCATCTTTTGGTAGACGCGGATGAAGTTTTCTGCAAAACCACAAGATGTGCATGCAAATGGTGCTTTTGGCAGAACGCGCACGTGGATTTCTACCAAACGACGTGCTAAGCATGCCGATGCTGCTCTTTTTAGCACCCGCGCACGCATTTGTGCGAAAACGCGTTTTAAGCATGCACATGCATCTTTTGGTAGACGCGGATGAAGTTTTCTGCAAAACCACAAGATGTGCATGCAAATGGTGCTTTTGGCAGAACGCGCACGTGGATTTCTACCAAACGACGTGCTAAGCATGCCGATGCTGCTCTTTTTAGCACCCGCGCACGCATTTGTGCGAAAACGCGTTTTAAGCATGCACATGCATCTTTTGGTAGACGCGGATGAAGTTTTCTGCAAAACCACAAGATGTGCATGCAAATGGTGCTTTTTGCAGAACGCGCTCGTGGATTTCTACCAAACGACGTGCTAAGCATGCCGATGCTGCTCTTTTTAGCACCCGCGCACGGATTTGTGCGAAAACGCGTTTTAAGCATGCACATGCATCTTTTGGTAGACGCGGATGAAGTTTTCTGCAAAACCACAAGATGTGCATGCAAATGGTGCTTTTGGCAGAACGCGCACGTGGATTTCTACCAAACGACGTGCTAAGCATGCCGATGCTGCTCTTTTTAGCACCCGCGCACGCATTTGTGCGAAAACGCGTTTTAAGCATGCACATGCATCTTTTGGTAGAAGCGGATGAAGTTTTCTGCAAAACCACAAGATGTGCATGCAAATGGTGCTTTTTGCAGAACGCGCACGTGGATTTCTACCAAACGACGTGCTAAGCATGCCGATGCTGCTCTTTTTAGCACCCGCGCACGCATTTGTGCGAAAACGCGTTTTAAGCATGCACATGCATCTTTTGGTAGACGCGGATGAAGTTTTCTGCAAAACCACAAGATGTGCATGCAAATGGTGCTTTTTGCAGAACGCGCACATGGATTTCTACCAAACGACGGGCTAAGCATGCCGATGCTGCTCTTTTTAGCACCCGCGCACGGATTTGTGCGAAAACGCGTTTTAAGCATGCACATGCATCTTTTGGTAGACGCGGATGAAGTTTTCTGCAAAACCACAAGATGTGCATGCAAATGGTGCTTTTGGCAGAACGCGCACGTGGATTTCTACCAAACGACGTGCTAAGCATGCCGATGCTGCTCTTTTTAGCACCCGCGCACGCATTTGTGCGAAAACGCGTTTTAAGCATGCACATGCATCTTTTGGTAGACGCGGATGAAGTTTTCTGCAAAACCACAACATGTGCATGCAAATGGTGCTTTTGGCAGAACGCGCACGTGGATTTCTACCAAACGACGTGCTAAGCATGCCGATGCTGCTCTTTTTAGCACCCGCGCACGCATTTGTGCGAAAACGCGTTTTAAGCATGCACATGCATCTTTTGGTAGACGCGGATGAAGTTTTCTGCAAAACCACAAGATGTACATGCAAATGGTGCTTTTGGCAGAACGCGCACGTGGATTTATACCAAACGACGTGCTAAGCATGCCGATGCTGCTCTTTTTAGCACCCGCGCACGGATTTCTGCGAAAACGCGTTTTAAGCATGCACATGCATTTTTGGTAGGCGCGGATGAAGTTTTCTGCAAAACCACAAGATGTGCATGCAAATGGTGCTTTTGGCAGAACGCGCACGTCGATTTCTACCAAACGACGTGCTAAGCATGCCGATGCTGCTCTTTTTAGCACCCGCGCACGCATTTGTGCGAAAACGCGTTTTAAGCAAGCACATGCATCTTTTGGTAGACGCGGATGAAGTTTTCTGCAAAACCACAAGATGTGCATGCAAATGGTGCTTTTGGCAGAACGCGCACGTGGATTTCTACCAAACGACGTGCTAAGCATGCCGATGCTGCTCTTTTTAGCACCCGCGCACGCATTTGTGCGAAAACGCGTTTTAAGCATGCACATGCATCTTTTGGTAGACGCGGATGAAGTTTTCTGCAAAACCACAAGATGTGCATGCAAATGGTGCTTTTTGCAGAACGCGCACGTGGATTTCTACCAAACGACGTGCTAAGCATGCCGATGCTGCTCTTTTTAGCACCCGCGCACGCATTTGTGCGAAAACGCGTTTTAAGCATGCATATGCATCTTTTGGTAGACGCGGATGAAGTTTTCTGCAAAACCACAAGATGTGCATGCAAATGGTGCTTTTGGCAGAACGCGCACGTGGATTTCTACCAAACGACGTGCTAAGCATGCCGATGCTGCTCTTTTTAGCACCCGCGCACGCATTTGTGCGAAAACGCGTTTTAAGCATGCACATGCATCTTTTGGTAGACGCGGATGAAGTTTTCTGCAAAACCACAAGATGTGCATGCAAATGGTGCTTTTTGCAGAACGCGCACGTGGATTTCTACCAAACGACGTGCTAAGCATGCCGATGCTGCTCTTTTTAGCACCCGCGCACGGATTTGTGCGAAAACGCGTTTTAAGCATGCACATGCATCTTTTGGTAGACGCGGATGAAGTTTTCTGCAAAACCACAAGATGTGCATGCAAATGGTGCTTTTGGCAGAACGCGCACGTGCATTTCTACCAAACGACGTGCTAAGCATGCCGATGCTGCTCTTTTTAGCACCCGCGCACGCATTTGTGCGAAAACGCGTTTTAAGCATGCACATGCATCTTTTGGTAGACGCGGATGAAGTTTTCTGCAAAACCACAAGATGTGCATGCAAATGGTGCTTTTTGCAGAACGCGCACGTGGATTTCTACCAAACGACGTGCTAAGCATGCCGATGCTGCTCTTTTTAGCACCCGCGCACGCATTTGTGCGAAAACGCGTTTTAAGCATTCATATGCATCTTTTGGTAGACGCGGATGAAGTTTTCTGCAAAACCACAAGATGTGCATGCAAATGGTGCTTTTGGCAGAACGCGCACGTGGATTTCTACCAAACGACGTGCTAAGCATGCCGATGCTGCTCTTTTTAGCACCCGCGCACGCATTTGTGCGAAAACGCGTTTTAAGCATGGACATGCATCTTTTGGTAGACGCGGATGAAGTTTTCTGCAAAACCACAAGATGTGCATGCAAATGGTGCTTTTGGCAGAACGCGCACTTGGATTTCTACCAAACGACGTGCTAAGCATGCCTATGCTGCTCTTTTTAGCACCCGCGCACGCATTTGTGCGAAAACGCGTTTTAAGCATGCACATGCATCTTTTGGTAGACGCGGATGAAGTTTTCTGCAAAACCACAAGATGTGCATGCAAATGGTGCTTTTTGCAGAACGCGCACGTGGATTTCTACCAAACGACGTGCTAAGCATGCCGATGCTGCTCTTTTTAGCACCCGCGCACGCATTTGTGCGAAAACGCGTTTTAAGCATGCACATGCATCTTTTGGTAGACGCGGATGAAGTTTTCTGCAAAACCACAAGATGTGCATGCAAATGGTGCTTTTTGCAGAACGCGCACGTGGATTTCTACCAAACGACGTGCTAAGCATGCCGATGCTGCTCTTTGTAGCACCCGCGCACGGATTTGTGCGAAAACGCGTTTTAAGCATGCACATGCATCTTTTGGTAGACGCGGATGATGTTTTCTGCAAAACCACAAGATGTGCATGCAAATGGTGCTTTTGGCAGAACGCGCACGTGGATTTCTACCAAACGACGTGCTAAGCATGCCGATGCTGCTCTTTTTAGCACCCGCGCACGGATTTGTGCGAAAACGCGTTTTAAGCATGCACATGCATTTTTGGTAGACGCGGATGAAGTTTTCTGCAAAACCACAAGATGTGCATACAAATGGTGCTTTTGGCAGAACGCGCACGTGGATTTCTACCAAACGACGTGCTAAGCATGCCGATGCGGCTCTTTTTAGCAGCCGCGCACGCATTTGTGCGAAAACGCGTTTTAAGCAAGCACATGCATCTTTTGGTAGACGCGGATGAAGTTTTCTGCAAAACCACAAGATGTGCATGCAAATGGTGCTTTTGGCAGAACGCGCACGTGGATTTCTACCAAACGACGTGCTAAGCATGCCGATGCTGCTCTTTTTAGCACCCGCGCACGCATTTGTGCGAAAACGCGTTTTAAGCATGCACATGCATCTTTTGGTAGACGCGGATGAAGTTTTCTGCAAAACCACAAGATGTGCATGCAAATGGTGCTTTTGGCAGAACGCGCACGTGGATTTCTACCAAACGACGTGCTAAGCATGCCGGTGCTGCTCTTTTTAGCACCCGCGCACGCATTTGTGCGAAAACGCGTTTTAAGCATGCACATGCATCTTTTGGTAGACGCGGATGAAGTTTTCTGCAAAACCACAATATGTGCATGCAAATGGTGCTTTTTACAGAACGCGCACGTGGATTTCTACCAAACGACGTGCTAAGCATGCCGATGCTGCTCTTTTTAGTACCCGCGCACGCATTTGTGCGAAAACGCGTTTTAAGCATGCACATGCATCTTTTGGTAGACGCGGATGAAGTTTTCTGCAAAACCACAAGATGTGCATGCAAATGGTGCTTTTTGCAGAACGCGCACGTGGATTTCTACCAAACGACGTGCTAAGCATGCCGATGCTGCTCTTTTTAGCACCCGCGCACGCATTTGTGCGAAAACGCGTTTTAAGCATGCACATGCATCTTTTGGTAGACGCGGATGAAGTTTTCTGCAAAACCACAAGATGTGCATGCAAATGGTGCTTTTGGCAGAACGCGCACGTGGATTTCTACCAAACGACGTGCTAAGCATGCCGATGCTGCTCTTTTTAGCACCCGCGCACGCATTTGTGCGAAAACGCGTTTTAAGCATGCACATGCATCTTTTGGTAGACGCGGATGAAGTTTTCTGCAAAACCACAAGATGTGCATGCAAATGGTGCTTTTTGCAGAACGCGCACGTGGATTTCTACCAAACGACGTGCTAAGCATGCCGATGCTGCTCTTTGTAGCACCCGCGCACGGATTTGTGCGAAAACGCGTTTTAAGCATGCACATGCATCTTTTGGTAGACGCGGATGAAGTTTTCTGCAAAACCACAAGATGTGCATGCAAATGGTGCTTTTGGCAGAACGCGCACGTGGATTTCTACCAAACGACGTGCTAAGCATGCCGATGCTGCTCTTTTTAGCACCCGCGCACGGATTTGTGCGAAAACGCGTTTTAAGCATGCACATGCATTTTTGGTAGACGCGGATGAAGTTTTCTGCAAAACCACAAGATGTGCATACAAATGGTGCTTTTGGCAGAACGCGCACGTGGATTTCTACCAAACGACGTGCTAAGCATGCCGATGCTGCTCTTTTTAGCACCCGCGCACGCATTTGTGCGAAAACGCGTTTTAAGCATGCACATGCATCTTTTGGTAGACGCGGATGAAGTTTTCTGCAAAACCACAAGATGTGCATGCAAATGGTGCTTTTTGCAGAACGCGCACGTGGATTTCTACCAAACGACGTGCTAAGGATGCCGATGCTGCTCTTTTTAGCACCCGCGCACGGATTTGTGCGAAAACGCGTTTTAAGCATGCACATGCATCTTTTGGTAGACGCGGATGAAGTTTTCTGCAAAACCACAAGATGTGCATGCAAATGGTGCTTTTTGCAGAACGCGCACGTGGATTTCTACCAAACGACGTGCTAAGCATGCCGATGCTGCTCTTTTTAGCACCCGCGCACGGATTTGTGCGAAAACGCGTTTTAAGCATGCACATGCATCTTTTGGTAGACGCGGATGAAGTTTTCTGCAAAACCACAAGATGTGCATGCAAATGGTGCTTTTGGCAGAACGCGCACGTGGATTTCTACCAAACGACGTGCTAAGCATGCCGATGCTGCTCTTTTTAGCAACCGCGCACGCATTTGTGCGAAAACGCGTTTTAAGCATGCACATGCATCTTTTGGTAGACGCGGATGAAGGTTTCTGCAAAACCACAAGATGTGCATGCAAATGGTGCTTTTTGCAGAACGCGCTCGTGGATTTCTACCAAACGACGTGCTAAGCATGCCGATGCTGCTCTTTTTAGCACCCGCGAACGCATTTGTGCGAAAACGCGTTTTAAGCATGCACATGCATCTTTTGGTAGACGCGGATGAAGTTTTCTGCAAAACCACAAGATGTGCATGCAAATGGTGCTTTTTGCAGAACGCGCACGTGGATTTCTACCAAACGAAGTGCTAAGCATGCCGATGCTGCTCTTTTTAGCACCCGCGCACGGATTTGTGCGAAAACGCGTTTTAAGCATGCACATGCATCTTTTGGTAGACGCGGATGAAGTTTTCTGCAAAACCACAAGATGTGCATGCAAATGGTGCTTTTGGCAGAACGCGCACGTGGATTTCTACCAAACGACGTGCTAAGCATGCCGATGCTGCTCTTTTTAGCACCCGCGCACGCATTTGTGCGAAACGCGTTTTAAGCATGCACATGCATCTTTTGGTAGACGCGGATGAAGTTTTCTGCAAAACCACAAGATGTGCATGCAAATGGTGCTTTTTGCAGAACGCCCACGTGGATTTCTACCAAACGACGTGCTAAGGATGCCGATGCTGCTCTTTTTAGCACCCGCGCACGGATTTGTGCGAAAACGCGTTTTAAGCATGCACATGCATCTTTTGGTAGACGCGGATGAAGTTTTCTGCAAAACCACAAGATGTGCATGCAAATGGTGCTTTTGGCAGAACGCGCACGTGGATTTCTACCAAACGACGTGCTAAGCATGCCGATGCTGCTCTTTTTAGCACCCGCGCACGGATTTGTGCGAAAACGCGTTTTAAGCATGCACATGCATTTTTGGTAGACGCGGATGAAGTTTTCTGCAAAACCACAAGATGTGCATACAAATGGTGCTTTTGGCAGAACGCGCACGTGGATTTCTACCAAACGACGTGCTAAGCATGCCGATGCTGCTCTTTTTAGCACCCGCGCACGCATTTGTGCGAAAACGCGTTTTAAGCATGCACATGCATCTTTTGGTAGACGCGGATGAAGTTTTCTGCAAAACCACAAGATGTGCATGCAAATGGTGCTTTTGGCAGAACGCGCACGTGGATTTCTACCAAACGACGTGCTAAGCATGCCGATGCTGCTCTTTTTAGCACCCGCGCACGCATTTGTGCGAAAACGCGTTTTAAGCATGCACATGCATCTTTTGGTAGACGCGGATGAAGTTTTCTGCAAAACCACAAGATGTGCATGCAAATGGTGCTTTTGGCAGAACGCGCACGTGGATTTCTACCAAACGACGTGCTAAGCATGCCGATGCTGCTCTTTTTAGCACCCGCGCACGCATTTGTGCGAAAACGCGTTTTAAGCATGCACATGCATCTTTTGGTAGACGCGGATGAAGTTTTCTGCAAAACCACAAGATGTGCATGCAAATGGTGCTTTTTGCAGAACGCGCTCGTGGATTTCTACCAAACGACGTGCTAAGCATGCCGATGCTGCTCTTTTTAGCACCCGCGCACGTATTTGTGCGAAAACGCGTTTTAAGCATGCACATGCATCTTTTGGTAGACGCGGATGAAGTTTTCTGCAAAACCACAAGATGTGCATGCAAATGGTGCTTTTTGCAGAACGCCCACGTGGATTTCTACTAAACGACGTGCTAAGGATGCCGATGCTGCTCTTTTTAGCACCCGCGCACGGATTTGTGCGAAAACGCGTTTTAAGCATGCACATGCATCTTTTGGTAGACGCGGATGAAGTTTTCTGCAAAACCACAAGATGTGCATGCAAATGGTGCTTTTTGCAGAACGCGCACATGGATTTCTACCAAACGACGGGCTAAGCATGCCGATGCTGCTCTTTTTAGCACCCGCGCACGGATTTGTGCGAAAACGCGTTTTAAGCATGCACATGCATCTTTTGGTAGACGCGGATGAAGTTTTCTGCAAAACCACAAGATGTGCATGCAAATGGTGCTTTTGGCAGAACGCGCACGTGGATTTCTACCAAACGACGTGCTAAGCATGCCGATGCTGCTCTTTTTAGCACCCGCGCACGCATTTGTGCGAAAACGCGTTTTAAGCATGCACATGCATCTTTTGGTAGACGCGGATGAAGTTTTCTGCAAAACCACAACATGTGCATGCAAATGGTGCTTTTGGCAGAACGCGCACGTGGATTTCTACCAAACGACGTGCTAAGCATGCCGATGCTGCTCTTTTTAGCACCCGCGCACGCATTTGTGCGAAAACGCGTTTTAAGCATGCACATGCATCTTTTGGTAGACGCGGATGAAGTTTTCTGCAAAACCACAAGATGTACATGCAAATGGTGCTTTTGGCAGAACGCGCACGTGGATTTATACCAAACGACGTGCTAAGCATGCCGATGCTGCTCTTTTTAGCACCCGCGCACGCATTTGTGCGAAAGCGCGTTTTAAGCATGCACATGCATCTTTTGGTAGACGCGGATGAAGTTTTCTGCAAAACCACAAGATGTGCATGCAAATGGTGCTTTTGGCAGAACGCGCACGTGGATTTCTACCAAACGACGTGCTAAGCATGCCGATGCTGCTCTTTTTAGCACCCGCGCACGCATTTGTGCGAAAACGCGTTTTAAGCATGCACATGCATCTTTTGGTAGACGCGGATGAAGTTTTCTGCAAAACCACAAGATGTGCATGCAAATGGTGCTTTTGGCAGAACGCGCACGTGGATTTCTACCAAACGACGTGCTAAGCATGCCGATGCTGCTCTTTTTAGCACCCGCGCACGCATTTGTGCGAAAACGCGTTTTAAGCATGCACATGCATCTTTTGGTAGACGCGGATGAAGTTTTCTGCAAAACCACAAGATGTGCATGCAAATGGTGCTTTTTGCAGAACGCGCTCGTGGATTTCTACCAAACGACGTGCTAAGCATGCCGATGCTGCTCTTTTTAGCACCCGCGCACGTATTTGTGCGAAAACGCGTTTTAAGCATGCACATGCATCTTTTGGTAGACGCGGATGAAGTTTTCTGCAAAACCACAAGATGTGCATGCAAATGGTGCTTTTTGCAGAACGCGCACGTGGATTTCTACCAAACGACGTGCTAAGCATGCCGATGCTGCTCTTTTTAGCACCCGCGCACGCATTTGTGCGAAAACGCGTTTTAAGCATGCACATGCATCTTTTGGTAGACGCGGATGAAGTTTTCTGCAAAACCACAAGATGTGCATGCAAATGGTGCTTTTTGCAGAACGCGCACATGGATTTCTACCAAACGACGGGCTAAGCATGCCGATGCTGCTCTTTTTAGCACCCGCGCACGGATTTGTGCGAAAACGCGTTTTAAGCATGCACATGCATCTTTTGGTAGACGCGGATCAAGTTTTCTGCAAAACCACAAGATGTGCATGCAAATGGTGCTTTTGGCAGAACGCGCACGTGGATTTCTACCAAACGACGTGCTAAGCATGCCGATGCTGCTCTTTTTAGCACCCGCGCACGCATTTGTGCGAAAACGCGTTTTAAGCATGCACATGCATCTTTTGGTAGACGCGGATGAAGTTTTCTGCAAAACCACAACATGTGCATGCAAATGGTGCTTTTGGCAGAACGCGCACGTGGATTTCTACCAAACGACGTGCTAAGCATGCCGATGCTGCTCTTTTTAGCACCCGCGCACGCATTTGTGCGAAAACGCGTTTTAAGCATGCACATGCATCTTTTGGTAGACGCGGATGAAGTTTTCTGCAAAACCACAAGATGTACATGCAAATGGTGCTTTTGGCAGAACGCGCACGTGGATTTATACCAAACGACGTGCTAAGCATGCCGATGCTGCTCTTTTTAGCACCCGCGCACGCATTTGTGCGAAAGCGCGTTTTAAGCATGCACATGCATCTTTTGGTAGACGCGGATGAAGTTTTCTGCAAAACCACAAGATGTGCATACAAATGGTGCTTTTGGCAGAACGCGCACGTGGATTTCTACCAAACGACGTGCTAAGCATGCCGATGCTGCTCTTTTTAGCACCCGCGCACGCATTTGTGCGAAAACGCGTTTTAAGCATGCACATGCATCTTTTGGTAGACGCGGATGAAGTTTTCTGCAAAACCACAAGATGTGCATGCAAATGGTGCTTTTGGCAGAACGCGCACGTGGATTTCTACCAAACGACGTGCTAAGCATGCCGATGCTGCTCTTTTTAGCACCCCGCGCACGCATTTGTGCGAAAACGCGTTTTAAGCATGCACATGCATCTTTTGGTAGACGCGGATGAAGTTTTCTGCAAAACCACAAGATGTGCATGCAAATGGTGCTTTTTGCAGAACGCGCTCGTGGATTTCTACCAAACGACGTGCTAAGCATGCCGATGCTGCTCTTTTTAGCACCCGCGCACGTATTTGTGCGAAAACGCGTTTTAAGCATGCACATGCATCTTTTGGTAGACGCGGATGAAGTTTTCTGCAAAACCACAAGATGTGCATGCAAATGGTGCTTTTTGCAGAACGCCCACGTGGATTTCTACTAAACGACGTGCTAAGGATGCCGATGCTGCTCTTTTTAGCACCCGCGCACGGATTTGTGCGAAAACGCGTTTTAAGCATGCACATGCATCTTTTGGTAGACGCGGATGAAGTTTTCCTGCAAAACCACAAGATGTGCATGCAAATGGTGCTTTTTGCAGAACGCGCACATGGATTTCTACCAAACGACGGGCTAAGCATGCCGATGCTGCTCTTTTTAGCACCCGCGCACGGATTTGTGCGAAAACGCGTTTTAAGCATGCACATGCATCTTTTGGTAGACGCGGATGAAGTTTTCTGCAAAACCACAAGATGTGCATGCAAATGGTGCTTTTGGCAGAACGCGCACGTGGATTTCTACCAAACGACGTGCTAAGCATGCCGATGCTGCTCTTTTTAGCACCCGCGCACGCATTTGTGCGAAAACGCGTTTTAAAGCATGCACATGCATCTTTTGGTAGACGCGGATGAAGTTTTCTGCAAAACCACAACATGTGCATGCAAATGGTGCTTTTGGCAGAACGCGCACGTGGATTTCTACCAAACGACGTGCTAAGCATGCCGATGCTGCTCTTTTTAGCACCCGCGCACCGCATTTGTGCGAAAACGCGTTTTAAGCATGCACATGCATCTTTTGGTAGACGCGGATGAAGTTTTCTGCAAAACCACAAGATGTACATGCAAATGGTGCTTTTGGCAGAACGCGCACGTGGATTTATACCAAACGACGTGCTAAGCATGCCAATGCTGCTCTTTTTAGCACCCGCGCACGCATTTGTGCGAAAGCGCGTTTTAAGCATGCACATGCATCTTTTGGTAGACGCGGATGAAGTTTTCTGCAAAACCACAAGATGTGCATGCAAATGGTGCTTTTGGCAGAACGCGCACGTGGATTTCTACCAAACGACGTGCTAAGCATGCCGATGCTGCTCTTTTTAGCACCCGCGCACGCATTTGTGCGAAAACGCGTTTTAAAGCATGCACATGCATCTTTTGGTAGACGCGGATGAAGTTTTCTGCAAAACCACAAGATGTGCATGCAAATGGTGCTTTTGGCAGAACGCGCACGTGGATTTCTACCAAACGACGTGCTAAGCATGCCGATGCTGCTCTTTTTAGCACCCGCGCACGCATTTGTGCGAAAACGCGTTTTAAGCATGCACATGCATCTTTTGGTAGACGCGGATGAAGTTTTCTGCAAAACCACAAGATGTGCATGCAAATGGTGCTTTTTGCAGAACGCGCTCGTGGATTTCTACCAAACGACGTGCTAAGCATGCCGATGCTGCTCTTTTTAGCACCCGCGCACGTATTTGTGCGAAAACGCGTTTTAAGCATGCACATGCATCTTTTGGTAGACGCGGATGAAGTTTTCTGCAAAACCACAAGATGTGCATGCAAATGGTGCTTTTTGCAGAACGCGCACGTGGATTTCTACCAAACGACGTGCTAAGCATGCCGATGCTGCTCTTTTTAGCACCCGCGCACGCATTTGTGCGAAAACGCGTTTTAAGCATGCACATGCATCTTTTGGTAGACGCGGATGAAGTTTTCTGCAAAACCACAAGATGTGCATGCAAATGGTGCTTTTTGCAGAACGCGCACATGGATTTCTACCAAACGACGGGCTAAGCATGCCGATGCTGCTCTTTTTAGCACCCGCGCACGGATTTGTGCGAAAACGCGTTTTAAGCATGCACATGCATCTTTTGGTAGACGCGGATCAAGTTTTCTGCAAAACCACAAGATGTGCATGCAAATGGTGCTTTTGGCAGAACGCGCACGTGGATTTCTACCAAACGACGTGCTAAGCATGCCGATGCTGCTCTTTTTAGCACCCGCGCACGCATTTGTGCGAAAACGCGTTTTAAGCATGCACATGCATCTTTTGGTAGACGCGGATGAAGTTTTCTGCAAAACCACAACATGTGCATGCAAATGGTGCTTTTGGCAGAACGCGCACGTGGATTTCTACCAAACGACGTGCTAAGCATGCCGATGCTGCTCTTTTTAGCACCCGCGCACGCATTTGTGCGAAAACGCGTTTTAAGCATGCACATGCATCTTTTGGTAGACGCGGATGAAGTTTTCTGCAAAACCACAAGATGTACATGCAAATGGTGCTTTTGGCAGAACGCGCACGTGGATTTATACCAAACGACGTGCTAAGCATGCCGATGCTGCTCTTTTTAGCACCCGCGCACGCATTTGTGCGAAAGCGCGTTTTAAGCATGCACATGCATCTTTTGGTAGACGCGGATGAAGTTTTCTGCAAAACCACAAGATGTGCATGCAAATGGTGCTTTTGGCAGAACGCGCACGTGGATTTCTACCAAACGACGTGCTAAGCATGCCGATGCTGCTCTTTTTAGCACCCGCGCACGCATTTGTGCGAAAACGCGTTTTAAGCATGCACATGCATCTTTTGGTAGACGCGGATGAAGTTTTCTGCAAAACCACAAGATGTGCATGCAAATGGTGCTTTTGGCAGAACGCGCACGTGGATTTCTACCAAACGACGTGCTAAGCATGCCGATGCTGCTCTTTTTAGCACCCGCGCACGCATTTGTGCGAAAACGCGTTTTTAAGCATGCACATGCATCTTTTGGTAGACGCGGATGAAGTTTTCTGCAAAACCACAAGATGTGCATGCAAATGGTGCTTTTTGCAGAACGCGCACATGGATTTCTACCAAACGACGGGCTAAGCATGCCGATGCTGCTCTTTTTAGCACCCGCGCACGGATTTGTGCGAAAACGCGTTTTAAGCATGCACATGCATCTTTTGGTAGACGCGGATGAAGTTTTCTGCAAAACCACAAGATGTGCATGCAAATGGTGCTTTTGGCAGAACGCGCACGTGGATTTCTACCAAACGACGTGCTAAGCATGCCGATGCTGCTCTTTTTAGCACCCGCGCACGCATTTGTGCGAAAACGCGTTTTAAGCATGCACATGCATCTTTTGGTAGACGCGGATGAAGTTTTCTGCAAAACCACAACATGTGCATGCAAATGGTGCTTTTGGCAGAACGCGCACGTGGATTTCTACCAAACGACGTGCTAAGCATGCCGATGCTGCTCTTTTTAGCACCCGCGCACGCATTTGTGCGAAAACGCGTTTTAAGCATGCACATGCATCTTTTGGTAGACGCGGATGAAGTTTTCTGCAAAACCACAAGATGTACATGCAAATGGTGCTTTTGGCAGAACGCGCACGTGGATTTATACCAAACGACGTGCTAAGCATGCCGATGCTGCTCTTTTTAGCACCCGCGCACGGATTTGTGCGAAAACGCGTTTTAAGCATGCGCATGCATTTTTGGTAGGCGCGGATGAAGTTTTCTGCAAAACCACAAGATGTGCATGCAAATGGTGCTTTTGGCAGAACGCGCACGTCGATTTCTACCAAACGACGTGCTAAGCATGCCGATGCTGCTCTTTTTAGCACCCGCGCACGCATTTGTGCGAAAACGCGTTTTAAGCAAGCACATGCATCTTTTGGTAGACGCGGATGAAGTTTTCTGCAAAACCACAAGATGTGCATGCAAATGGTGCTTTTGGCAGAACGCGCACGTGGATTTCTACCAAACGACGTGCTAAGCATGCCGATGCTGCTCTTTTTAGCACCCGCGCACGCATTTGTGCGAAAACGCGTTTTAAGCATGCACATGCATCTTTTGGTAGACGCGGATGAAGTTTTCTGCAAAACCACAAGATGTGCATGCAAATGGTGCTTTTTGCAGAACGCGCACGTGGATTTCTACCAAACGACGTGCTAAGCATGCCGATGCTGCTCTTTTTAGCACCCGCGCACGCATTTGTGCGAAAACGCGTTTTAAGCATGCATATGCATCTTTTGGTAGACGCGGATGAAGTTTTCTGCAAAACCACAAGATGTGCATGCAAATGGTGCTTTTGGCAGAACGCGCACGTGGATTTCTACCAAACGACGTGCTAAGCATGCCGATGCTGCTCTTTTTAGCACCCGCGCACGCATTTGTGCGAAAACGCGTTTTAAGCATGCACATGCATCTTTTGGTAGACGCGGATGAAGTTTTCTGCAAAACCACAAGATGTGCATGCAAATGGTGCTTTTTGCAGAACGCGCACGTGGATTTCTACCAAACGACGTGCTAAGCATGCCGATGCTGCTCTTTTTAGCACCCGCGCACGCATTTGTGCGAAAACGCGTTTTAAGCATGCACTTGCATCTTTTGGTAGACGCGGATGAAGTTTTCTGCAAAACCACAAGATGTGCATGCAAATGGTGCTTTTGGCAGAACGCGCACGTGCATTTCTACCAAACGACGTGCTAAGCATGCCGATGCTGCTCTTTTTAGCACCCGCGCACGCATTTGTGCGAAAACGCGTTTTAAGCATGCACATGCATCTTTTGGTAGACGCGGATGAAGTTTTCTGCAAAACCACAAGATGTGCATGCAAATGGTGCTTTTGGCAGAACGCGCACGTGGATTTATACCAAACGACGTGCTAAGCATGCCGATGCTGCTCTTTTTAGCACCCGCGCACGGATTTGTGCGAAAACGCGTTTTAAGCATGCACATGCATTTTTGGTAGGCGCGGATGAAGTTTTCTGCAAAACCACAAGATGTGCATGCAAATGGTGCTTTTGGCAGAACGCGCACGTCGATTTCTACCAAACGACGTGCTAAGCATGCCGATGCTGCTCTTTTTAGCACCCGCGCACGCATTTGTGCGAAAACGCGTTTTAAGCAAGCACATGCATCTTTTGGTAGACGCGGATGAAGTTTTCTGCAAAACCACAAGATGTGCATGCAAATGGTGCTTTTGGCAGAACGCGCACGTGGATTTCTACCAAACGACGTGCTAAGCATGCCGATGCTGCTCTTTTTAGCACCCGCGCACGCATTTGTGCGAAAACGCGTTTTAAGCATGCACATGCATCTTTTGGTAGAAGCGGATGAAGTTTTCTGCAAAACCACAAGATGTGCATGCAAATGGTGCTTTTTGCAGAACGCGCACGTGGATTTCTACCAAACGACGTGCTAAGCATGCCGATGCTGCTCTTTTTAGCACCCGCGCACGCATTTGTGCGAAAACGCGTTTTAAGCATGCACATGCATCTTTTGGTAGACGCGGATGAAGTTTTCTGCAAAACCACAAGATGTGCATGCAAATGGTGCTTTTTGCAGAACGCGCACATGGATTTCTACCAAACGACGGGCTAAGCATGCCGATGCTGCTCTTTTTAGCACCCGCGCACGGATTTGTGCGAAAACGCGTTTTAAGCATGCACATGCATCTTTTGGTAGACGCGGATGAAGTTTTCTGCAAAACCACAAGATGTGCATGCAAATGGTGCTTTTGGCAGAACGCGCACGTGGATTTCTACCAAACGACGTGCTAAGCATGCCGATGCTGCTCTTTTTAGCACCCGCGCACGCATTTGTGCGAAAACGCGTTTTAAGCATGCACATGCATCTTTTGGTAGACGCGGATGAAGTTTTCTGCAAAACCACAACATGTGCATGCAAATGGTGCTTTTGGCAGAACGCGCACGTGGATTTCTACCAAACGACGTGCTAAGCATGCCGATGCTGCTCTTTTTAGCACCCGCGCACGCATTTGTGCGAAAACGCGTTTTAAGCATGCACATGCATCTTTTGGTAGACGCGGATGAAGTTTTCTGCAAAACCACAAGATGTACATGCAAATGGTGCTTTTGGCAGAACGCGCACGTGGATTTATACCAAACGACGTGCTAAGCATGCCGATGCTGCTCTTTTTAGCACCCGCGCACGGATTTGTGCGAAAACGCGTTTTAAGCATGCACATGCATTTTTGGTAGGCGCGGATGAAGTTTTCTGCAAAACCACAAGATGTGCATGCAAATGGTGCTTTTGGCAGAACGCGCACGTCGATTTCTACCAAACGACGTGCTAAGCATGCCGATGCTGCTCTTTTTAGCACCCGCGCACGCATTTGTGCGAAAACGCGTTTTAAGCAAGCACATGCATTTTTTGGTAGACGCGGATGAAGTTTTCTGCAAAACCACAAGATGTGCATGCAAATGGTGCTTTTGGCAGAACGCGCACGTGGATTTCTACCAAACGACGTGCTAAGCATGCCGATGCTGCTCTTTTTAGCACCCGCGCACGCATTTGTGCGAAAACGCGTTTTAAGCATGCACATGCATCTTTTGGTAGAAGCGGATGAAGTTTTCTGCAAAACCACAAGATGTGCATGCAAATGGTGCTTTTTGCAGAACGCGCACGTGGATTTCTACCAAACGACGTGCTAAGCATGCCGATGCTGCTCTTTTTAGCACCCGCGCACGCATTTGTGCGAAAACGCGTTTTAAGCATGCACATGCATCTTTTGGTAGACGCGGATGAAGTTTTCTGCAAAACCACAAGATGTGCATGCAAATGGTGCTTTTTGCAGAACGCGCACATGGATTTCTACCAAACGACGGGCTAAGCATGCCGATGCTGCTCTTTTTAGCACCCGCGCACGGATTTGTGCGAAAACGCGTTTTAAGCATGCACATGCATCTTTTGGTAGACGCGGATGAAGTTTTCTGCAAAACCACAAGATGTGCATGCAAATGGTGCTTTTGGCAGAACGCGCACGTGGATTTCTACCAAACGACGTGCTAAGCATGCCGATGCTGCTCTTTTTAGCACCCGCGCACGCATTTGTGCGAAAACGCGTTTTAAGCATGCACATGCATCTTTTGGTAGACGCGGATGAAGTTTTCTGCAAAACCACAACATGTGCATGCAAATGGTGCTTTTGGCAGAACGCGCACGTGGATTTCTACCAAACGACGTGCTAAGCATGCCGATGCTGCTCTTTTTAGCACCCGCGCACGCATTTGCGCGAAAACGCGTTTTAAGCATGCACATGCATCTTTTGGTAGACGCGGGTGAAGTTTTCTGCAAAACCACAAGATGTACATGCAAATGGTGCTTTTGGCAGAACGCGCACGTGGATTTATACCAAACGACGTGCTAAGCATGCCGATGCTGCTCTTTTTAGCACCCGCGCACGGATTTGTGCGAAAACGCGTTTTAAGCATGCACATGCATTTTGGTAGGCGCGGATGAAGTTTTCTGCAAAACCACAAGATGTGCATGCAAATGGTGCTTTTGGCAGAACGCGCACGTCGATTTCTACCAAACGACGTGCTAAGCATGCCGATGCTGCTCTTTTTAGCACCCGCGCACGCATTTGTGCGAAAACGCGTTTTAAGCAAGCACATGCATCTTTTGGTAGACGCGGAATGAAGTTTTCTGCAAAACCACAAGATGTGCATGCAAATGGTGCTTTTGGCAGAACGCGCACGTGGATTTCTACCAAACGACGTGCTAAGCATGCCGATGCTGCTCTTTTTAGCACCCGCGCACGCATTTGTGCGAAAACGCGTTTTAAGCATGCACATGCATCTTTTGGTAGACGCGGATGAAGTTTTCTGCAAAACCACAAGATGTGCATGCAAATGGTGCTTTTTGCAGAACGCGCACGTGGATTTCTACCAAACGACGTGCTAAGCATGCCGATGCTGCTCTTTTTAGCACCCGCGCACGCATTTGTGCGAAAACGCGTTTTAAGCATGCATATGCATCTTTTGGTAGACGCGGATGAAGTTTTCTGCAAAACCACAAGATGTGCATGCAAATGGTGCTTTTGGCAGAACGCGCACGTGGATTTCTACCAAACGACGTGCTAAGCATGCCGATGCTGCTCTTTTTAGCACCCGCGCACGCATTTGTGCGAAAACGCGTTTTAAGCATGCACATGCATCTTTTGGTAGACGCGGATGAAGTTTTCTGCAAAACCACAAGATGTGCATGCAAATGGTGCTTTTTGCAGAACGCGCACGTGGATTTCTACCAAACGACGTGCTAAGCATGCCGATGCTGCTCTTTTTAGCACCCGCGCACGCATTTGTGCGAAAACGCGTTTTAAGCATGCACTTGCATCTTTTGGTAGACGCGGATGAAGTTTTCTGCAAAACCACAAGATGTGCATGCAAATGGTGCTTTTGGCAGAACGCGCACGTGCATTTCTACCAAACGACGTGCTAAGCATGCCGATGCTGCTCTTTTTAGCACCCGCGCACGCATTTGTGCGAAAACGCGTTTTAAGCATGCACATGCATCTTTTGGTAGACGCGGATGAAGTTTTCTGCAAAACCACAAGATGTGCATGCAAATGGTGCTTTTTGCAGAACGCGCACGTGGATTTCTACCAAACGACGTGCTAAGCATGCCGATGCTGCTCTTTTTAGCACCCGCGCACGCATTTGTGCGAAAACGCGTTTTAAGCATTCACATGCATCTTTTGGTAGACGCGGATGAAGTTTTCTGCAAAACCACAAGATGTGCATGCAAATGGTGCTTTTGGCAGAACGCGCACGTGGATTTCTACCAAACGACGTGCTAAGCATGCCAATGCTGCTCTTTTTAGCACCCGCGCACGGATTTTTGCGAAAACGCGTTTTAAGCACGCACATGCATCTTTTGGTAGACGCGGATGAAGTTTTCTGCAAAAACCACAAGATGTGCATGCAAATGGTGCTTTTGGCAGAACGCGCACGTGGATTTCTACCAAACGACGTGCTAAGCATGCCGATGCTGCTCTTTTTAGCACCCGCGCACGCATTTGTGCGAAAACGCGTTTTAAGCATGCACATGCATCTTTTGGTAGACGCGGATGAAGTTTTCTGCAAAACCACAAGATGTGCATGCAAATGGTTCTTTTTGCAGAACGCGCTCGTGGATTTCTACCAAACGACGTGCTAAGCATGCCGGTGCTGCTCTTTTTAGCACCCGCGCACGCATTTGTGCGAAAACGCGTTTTAAGCATGCACATGCATCTTTTGGTAGACGCGGATGAAGTTTTCTGCAAAACCACAAGATGTGCATGCAAATGGTGCTTTTTGCAGAACGCGCACGTGGATTTCTACCAAACGACGTCCTAAGCATGCCGATGCTGCTCTTTTTAGCACCCGCGCACGGATTTGTGCGAAAACGCGTTTTGAGCATGCACATGCATCTTTTGGTAGACGCGGATGAAGTTTTCTGCAAAACCACAAGATGTGCATGCAAATGGTGCTTTTGGCAGAACGCGCACGTGGATTTCTACCAAACGACGTGCTAAGCATGCCGATGCTGCTCTTTTTAGCACCCGCGCACGCATTTGTGCGAAAACGCGTTTTAAGCATGCACTTGCATCTTTTGGTAGACGCGGATGAAGTTTTCTGCAAAACCACAAGATGTGCATGCAAATGGTGCTTTTGGCAGAACGCGCACGTGCATTTCTACCAAACGACGTGCTAAGCATGCCGATGCTGCTCTTTTAGCACCCGCGCACGCATTTGTGCGAAAACGCGTTTTAAGCATGCACATGCATCTTTTGGTAGACGCGGATGAAGTTTTCTGCAAAACCACAAGATGTGCATGCAAATGGTGCTTTTGGCAGAACGCGCACGTGGATTTATACCAAACGACGTGCTAAGCATGCCGATGCTGCTCTTTTTAGCACCCGCGCACGGATTTGTGCGAAAACGCGTTTTAAGCATGCACATGCATTTTTGGTAGGCGCGGATGAAGTTTTCTGCAAAACCACAAGATGTGCATGCAAATGGTGCTTTTGGCAGAACGCGCACGTCGATTTCTACCAAACGACGTGCTAAGCATGCCGATGCTGCTCTTTTTAGCACCCGCGCACGCATTTGTGCGAAAACGCGTTTTAAGCAAGCACATGCATCTTTTGGTAGACGCGGATGAAGTTTTCTGCAAAACCACAAGATGTGCATGCAAATGGTGCTTTTGGCAGAACGCGCACGTGGATTTCTACCAAACGACGTGCTAAGCATGCCGATGCTGCTCTTTTTAGCACCCGCGCACGCATTTGTGCGAAAACGCGTTTTAAGCATGCACATGCATCTTTTGGTAGAAGCGGATGAAGTTTTCTGCAAAACCACAAGATGTGCATGCAAATGGTGCTTTTTGCAGAACGCGCACGTGGATTTCTACCAAACGACGTGCTAAGCATGCCGATGCTGCTCTTTTTAGCACCCGCGCACGCATTTGTGCGAAAACGCGTTTTAAGCATGCACATGCATCTTTGGTAGACGCGGATGAAGTTTTCTGCAAAACCACAAGATGTGCATGCAAATGGTGCTTTTTGCAGAACGCGCACATGGATTTCTACCAAACGACGGGCTAAGCATGCCGATGCTGCTCTTTTTAGCACCCGCGCACGGATTTGTGCGAAAACGCGTTTTAAGCATGCACATGCATCTTTTGGTAGACGCGGATGAAGTTTTCTGCAAAACCACAAGATGTGCATGCAAATGGTGCTTTTGGCAGAACGCGCACGTGGATTTCTACCAAACGACGTGCTAAGCATGCCGATGCTGCTCTTTTTAGCACCCGCGCACGCATTTGTGCGAAAACGCGTTTTAAGCATGCACATGCATCTTTTGGTAGACGCGGATGAAGTTTTCTGCAAAACCACAACATGTGCATGCAAATGGTGCTTTTGGCAGAACGCGCACGTGGATTTCTACCAAACGACGTGCTAAGCATGCCGATGCTGCTCTTTTTAGCACCCGCGCACGCATTTGTGCGAAAACGCGTTTTAAGCATGCACATGCATCTTTGGTAGACGCGGATGAAGTTTTCTGCAAAACCACAAGATGTACATGCAAATGGTGCTTTTGGCAGAACGCGCACGTGGATTTATACCAAACGACGTGCTAAGCATGCCGATGCTGCTCTTTTAGCACCCGCGCACGGATTTGTGCGAAAACGCGTTTTAAGCATGCACATGCATTTTTTGGTAGGCGCGGATGAAGTTTTCTGCAAAACCACAAGATGTGCATGCAAATGGTGCTTTTGGCAGAACGCGCACGTCGATTTCTACCAAACGACGTGCTAAGCATGCCGATGCTGCTCTTTTTAGCACCCGCGCACGCATTTGTGCGAAAACGCGTTTTAAGCATGCACATGCATCTTTTGGTAGACGCGGATGAAGTTTTCTGCAAAACCACAAGATGTGCATGCAAATGGTGCTTTTTGCAGAACGCGCACGTGGATTTCTACCAAACGACGTGCTAAGCATGCCGATGCTGCTCTTTTTAGCACCCGCGCACGCATTTGTGCGAAACGCGTTTTAAGCATGCATATGCATCTTTTGGTAGACGCGGATGAAGTTTTCTGCAAAACCACAAGATGTGCATGCAAATGGTGCTTTTGGCAGAACGCGCACGTGGATTTCTACCAAACGACGTGCTAAGCATGCCGATGCTGCTCTTTTTAGCACCCGCGCACGCATTTGTGCGAAAACGCGTTTTAAGCATGCACATGCATCTTTTGGTAGACGCGGATGAAGTTTTCTGCAAAACCACAAGATGTGCATGCAAATGGTGCTTTTTGCAGAACGCGCACGTGGATTTCTACCAAACGACGTGCTAAGCATGCCGATGCTGCTCTTTTTAGCACCCGCGCACGCATTTGTGCGAAAACGCGTTTTAAGCATGCACTTGCATCTTTTGGTAGACGCGGATGAAGTTTTCTGCAAAACCACAAGATGTGCATGCAAATGGTGCTTTTGGCAGAACGCGCACGTGCATTTCTACCAAACGACGTGCTAAGCATGCCGATGCTGCTCTTTTTAGCACCCGCGCACGCATTTGTGCGAAAACGCGTTTTAAGCATGCACATGCATCTTTTGGTAGACGCGGATGAAGTTTTCTGCAAAACCACAAGATGTGCATGCAAATGGTGCTTTTTGCAGAACGCGCACGTGGATTTCTACCAAACGACGTGCTAAGCATGCCGATGCTGCTCTTTTTAGCACCCGCGCACGCATTTGTGCGAAAACGCGTTTTAAGCATTCACATGCATCTTTTGGTAGACGCGGATGAAGTTTTCTGCAAAACCACAAGATGTGCATGCAAATGGTGCTTTTGGCAGAACGCGCACGTGGATTTCTACCAAACGACGTGCTAAGCATGCCAATGCTGCTCTTTTTAGCACCCGCGCACGGATTTTTGCGAAAACGCGTTTTAAGCACGCACATGCATCTTTTGGTAGACGCGGATGAAGTTTTCTGCAAAACCACAAGATGTGCATGCAAATGGTGCTTTTGGCAGAACGCGCACGTGGATTTCTACCAAACGACGTGCTAAGCATGCCGATGCTGCTCTTTTTAGCACCCGCGCACGCATTTGTGCGAAAACGCGTTTTAAGCATGCACATGCATCTTTTGGTAGACGCGGATGAAGTTTTCTGCAAAACCACAAGATGTGCATGCAAATGGTTCTTTTTGCAGAACGCGCTCGTGGATTTCTACCAAACGACGTGCTAAGCATGCCGGTGCTGCTCTTTTTAGCACCCGCGCACGCATTTGTGCGAAAACGCGTTTTAAGCATGCACATGCATCTTTTGGTAGACGCGGATGAAGTTTTCTGCAAAACCACAAGATGTGCATGCAAATGGTGCTTTTTGCAGAACGCGCACGTGGATTTCTACCAAACGACGTCCTAAGCATGCCGATGCTGCTCTTTTTAGCACCCGCGCACGGATTTGTGCGAAAACGCGTTTTGAGCATGCACATGCATCTTTTGGTAGACGCGGATGAAGTTTTCTGCAAAACCACAAGATGTGCATGCAAATGGTGCTTTTGGCTGAACGCGCACGTGGATTTCTACCAAACGACGTGCTAAGCATGCCGATGCTGCTCTTTTTAGCACCCGCGCACGCATTTGTGCGAAAACGCGTTTTAAGCATGCACATGCATCTTTTGGTAGACGCGGATGAAGTTTTCTGCAAAACCACAAGATGTGCATGCAAATGGTGCTTTTTGCAGAACGCGCTCGTGGATTTCTACCAAACGACGTGCTAAGCATGCCGATGCTGCTCTTTTTAGCACCCGCGCACGTATTTGTGCGAAAACGCGTTTTAAGCATGCACATGCATCTTTTGGTAGACGCGGATGAAGTTTTCTGCAAAACCACAAGATGTGCATGCAAATGCTGCTTTTTGCAGAACGCGCACGTGGATTTCTACCAAACGACGTGCTAAGCATGCCGATGCTGCTCTTTTTAGCACCCGCGCACGGATTTGTGCGAAAACGCGTTTTAAGCATGCACATGCATCTTTTGGTAGACGCGGATGAAGTTTTCTGCAAAACCACAAGATGTGCATGCAAATGGTGCTTTTGGCAGAACGCGCACGTGGATTTCTACCAAACGACGTGCTAAGCATGCCGATGCTGCTCTTTTTAGCACCCGCGCACGCATTTGTGCGAAAACGCGTTTTAAGCATGCACATGCATCTTTTGGTAGAAGCGGATGAAGTTTTCTGCAAAACCACAAGATGTGCATGCAAATGGTGCTTTTTGCAGAACGCGCACGTGGATTTCTACCAAACGACGTGCTAAGCATGCCGATGCTGCTCTTTTTAGCACCCGCGCACGCATTTGTGCGAAAACGCGTTTTAAGCATGCACATGCATCTTTTGGTAGACGCGGATGAAGTTTTCTGCAAAACCACAAGATGTGCATGCAAATGTGCTTTTTGCAGAACGCGCACATGGATTTCTACCAAACGACGGGCTAAGCATGCCGATGCTGCTTTTTTAGCACCCGCGCACGGATTTGTGCGAAAACGCGTTTTAAGCATGCACATGCATCTTTTGGTAGACGCGGATGAAGCTTTCTGCAAAACCACAAGATGTGCATGCAAATGGTGCTTTTGGCAGAACGCGCACGTGGATTTCTACCAAACGACGTGCTAAGCATGCCGATGCTGCTCTTTTTAGCACCCGCGCACGCATTTGTGCTAAAACGCGTTTTAAGCATGCACATGCATCTTTTGGTAGACGCGGATGAAGTTTTCTGCAAAACCACAACATGTGCATGCAAATGGTGCTTTTGGCAGAACGCGCACGTGGATTTCTACCAAACGACGTGCTAAGCATGCCGATGCTGCTCTTTTTAGCACCCGCGCACGCATTTGTGCGAAAACGCGTTTTAAGCATGCACATGCATCTTTTGGTAGACGCGGATGAAGTTTTCTGCAAAACCACAAGATGTACATGCAAATGGTGCTTTTGGCAGAACGCGCACGTGGATTTATACCAAACGACGTGCTAAGCATGCCGATGCTGCTCTTTTTAGCACCCGCGCACGGATTTGTGCGAAAACGCGTTTTAAGCATGCACATGCATTTGTGGTAGACGCGGATGAAGTTTTCTGCAAAACCACAAGATGTGCATGCAAATGGTGCTTTTGGCAGAACGCGCACGTCGATTTCTACCAAACGACGTGCTAAGCATGCCGATGCTGCTCTTTTTAGCACCCGCGCACGCATTTGTGCGAAAACGCGTTTTAAGCAAGCACATGCATCTTTTGGTAGACGCGGATGAAGTTTTCTGCAAAACCACAAGATGTGCATGCAAATGGTGCTTTTGGCAGAACGCGCACGTGGATTTCTACCAAACGACGTGCTAAGCATGCCGATGCTGCTCTTTTTAGCACCCGCGCACGCATTTGTGCGAAAACGCGTTTTAAGCATGCACATGCATCTTTTGGTAGACGCGGATGAAGTTTTCTGCAAAACCACAAGATGTGCATGCAAATGGTGCTTTTGGCAGAACGCGCACGTGGATTTCTACCAAACGACGTGCTAAGCATGCCGATGCTGCTCTTTTTAGCACCCGCGCACGCATTTGTGCGAAAACGCGTTTTAAGCATGCACATGCATCTTTTGGTAGACGCGGATGAAGTTTTCTGCAAAACCACAAGATGTGCATGCAAATGGTGCTTTTTGCAGAACGCGCTCGTGGATTTCTACCAAACGACGTGCTAAGCATGCCGATGCTGCTCTTTTTAGCACCCGCGCACGTATTTGTGCGAAAACGCGTTTTAAGCATGCACATGCATCTTTTGGTAGACGCGGATGAAGTTTTCTGCAAAACCACAAGATGTGCATGCAAATGGTGCTTTTTGCAGAACGCGCACGTGGATTTCTACCAAACGACGTGCTAAGCATGCCGATACTGCTCTTTTTAGCACCCGCGCACGCATTTGTGCGAAAACGCGTTTTAAGCATGCACATGCATCTTTTGGTAGACGCGGATGAAGTTTTCTGCAAAACCACAAGATGTGCATGCAAATGGTGCTTTTTGCAGAACGCGCACATGGATTTCTACCAAACGACGGGCTAAGCATGCCGATGCTGCTCTTTTTAGCACCCGCGCACGGATTTGTGCGAAAACGCGTTTTAAGCATGCACATGCATCTTTTGGTAGACGCGGATGAAGTTTTCTGCAAAACCACAAGATGTGCATGCAAATGGTGCTTTTGGCAGAACGCGCACGTGGATTTCTACCAAACGACGTGCTAAGCATGCCGATGCTGCTCTTTTTAGCACCCGCGCACGCATTTGTGCGAAAACGCGTTTTAAGCATGCACATGCATCTTTTGGCAGACGCGGATGAAGTTTTCTGCAAAACCACAACATGTGCATGCAAATGGTGCTTTTGGCAGAACGCGCACGTGGATTTCTACCAAACGACGTGCTAAGCATGCCGATGCTGCTCTTTTTAGCACCCGCGCACGCATTTGTGCGAAAACGCGTTTTAAGCATGCACATGCATCTTTTGGTAGACGCGGATGAAGTTTTCTGCAAAACCACAAGATGTACATGCAAATGGTGCTTTTGGCAGAACGCGCACGTGGATTTATACCAAACGACGTGCTAAGCATGCCGATGCTGCTCTTTTTAGCACCCGCGCACGCATTTGTGCGAAAACGCGTTTTAAGCATGCACATGCATCTTTTGGTAGACGCGGATGAAGTTTTCTGCAAAACCACAAGATGTGCATGCAAATGGTGCTTTTGGCAGAACGCGCACGTGGATTTCTACCAAACGACGTGCTAAGCATGCCGATGCTGCTCTTTTTAGCACCCGCGCACGCATTTGTGCGAAAACGCGTTTTAAGCATGCACATGCATCTTTTGGTAGACGCGGATGAAGTTTTCTGCAAAACCACAAGATGTGCATGCAAATGGTGCTTTTGGCAGAACGCGCACGTGGATTTCTACCAAACGACGTGCTAAGCATGCCGATGCTGCTCTTTTTAGCACCCGCGCACGCATTTGTGCGAAAACGCGTTTTAAGCATGCACATGCATCTTTTGGTAGACGCGGATGAAGTTTTCTGCAAAACCACAAGATGTGCATGCAAATGCTGCTTTTTGCAGAACGCGCACGTGGATTTCTACCAAACGACGTGCTAAGCATGCCGATGCTGCTCTTTTTAGCACCCGCGCACGGATTTGTGCGAAAACGCGTTTTAAGCATGCACATGCATCTTTTGGTAGACGCGGATGAAGTTTTCTGCAAAACCACAAGATGTGCATGCAAATGGTGCTTTTGGCAGAACGCGCACGTGGATTTCTACCAAATGACGTGCTAAGCATGCCGATGCTGCTCTTTTTAGCACCCGCGCACGCATTTGTGCGAAAACGAGTTTTAAGCATGCACATGCATCTTTTGGTAGAAGCGGATGAAGTTTTCTGCAAAACCACAAGATGTGCATGCAAATGGTGCTTTTTGCAGAACGCGCACGTGGATTTCTACCAAACGACGTGCTAAGCATGCCGATGCTGCTCTTTTTAGCACCCGCGCACGCATTTGTGCGAAAACGCGTTTTAAGCATGCACATGCATCTTTTGGTAGACGCGGATGAAGTTTTCTGCAAAACCACAAGATGTGCATGCAAATGGTGCTTTTTGCAGAACGCGCACATGGATTTCTACCAAACGACGGGCTAAGCATGCCGATGCTGCTCTTTTTAGCACCCGCGCACGGATTTGTGCGAAAACGCGTTTTAAGCATGCACATGCATCTTTTGGTAGACGCGGATGAAGTTTTCTGCAAAACCACAAGATGTGCATGCAAATGGTGCTTTTGGCAGAACGCGCACGTGGATTTCTACCAAACGACGTGCTAAGCATGCCGATGCTGCTCTTTTTAGCACCCGCGCACGCATTTGTGCGAAAACGCGTTTTAAGCATGCACATGCATCTTTTGGTAGACGCGGATGAAGTTTTCTGCAAAACCACAACATGTGCATGCAAATGGTGCTTTTGGCAGAACGCGCACGTGGATTTCTACCAAACGACGTGCTAAGCATGCCGATGCTGCTCTTTTTAGCACCCGCGCACGCATTTGTGCGAAAACGCGTTTTAAGCATGCACATGCATCTTTTGGTAGACGCGGATGTAGTTTTCTGCAAAACCACAAGATGTACATGCAAATGGTGCTTTTGGCAGAACGCGCACGCGGATTTATACCAAACGACGTGCTAAGCATGCCGATGCTGCTCTTTTTAGCACCCGCGCACGGATTTGTGCGAAAACGCGTTTTAAGCATGCACATGCATTTTTGGTAGGCGCGGATGAAGTTTTCTGCAAAACCACAAGATGTGCATGCAAATGGTGCTTTTGGCAGAACGCGCACGTCGATTTCTACCAAACGACGTGCTAAGCATGCCGATGCTGCTCTTTTTAGCACCCGCGCACGCATTTGTGCGAAAACGCGTTTTAAGCAAGCACATGCATCTTTTGGTAGACGCGGATGAAGTTTTCTGCAAAACCACAAGATGTGCATGCAAATGGTGCTTTTGGCAGAACGCGCACGTGGATTTCTACCAAACGACGTGCTAAGCATGCCGATGCTGCTCTTTTTAGCACCCGCGCACGCATTTGTGCGAAAACGCGTTTTAAGCATGCACATGCATCTTTTGGTAGACGCGGATGAAGTTTTCTGCAAAACCACAAGATGTGCATGCAAATGGTGCTTTTTGCAGAACGCGCACGTGGATTTCTACCAAACGACGTGCTAAGCATGCCGATGCTGCTCTTTTTAGCACCCGCGCACGCATTTGTGCGAAAACGCGTTTTAAGCATGCATATGCATCTTTTGGTAGACGCGGATGAAGTTTTCTGCAAAACCACAAGATGTGCATGCAAATGGTGCTTTTGGCAGAACGCGCACGTGGATTTCTACCAAACGACGTGCTAAGCATGCCGATGCTGCTCTTTTTAGCACCCGCGCACGCATTTGTGCGAAAACGCGTTTTAAGCATGCACATGCATCTTTTGGTAGACGCGGATGAAGTTTTCTGCAAAACCACAAGATGTGCATGCAAATGCTGCTTTTTGCAGAACGCGCACGTGGATTTCTACCAAACGACGTGCTAAGCATGCCGATGCTGCTCTTTTTAGCACCCGCGCACGGATTTGTGCGAAAACGCGTTTTAAGCATGCACATGCATCTTTTGGTAGACGCGGATGAAGTTTTCTGCAAAACCACAAGATGTGCATGCAAATGGTGCTTTTGGCAGAACGCGCACGTGGATTTCTACCAAATGACGTGCTAAGCATGCCGATGCTGCTCTTTTTAGCACCCGCGCACGCATTTGTGCGAAAACGAGTTTTAAGCATGCACATGCATCTTTTGGTAGAAGCGGATGAAGTTTTCTGCAAAACCACAAGATGTGCATGCAAATGGTGCTTTTTGCAGAACGCGCACGTGGATTTCTACCAAACGACGTGCTAAGCATGCCGATGCTGCTCTTTTTAGCACCCGCGCACGCATTTGTGCGAAAACGCGTTTTAAGCATGCACATGCATCTTTTGGTAGACGCGGATGAAGTTTTCTGCAAAACCACAAGATGTGCATGCAAATGGTGCTTTTGGCAGAACGCGCACGTGGATTTCTACCAAACGACGTGCTAAGCATGCCGATGCTGCTCTTTTTAGCACCCGCGCACGCATTTGTGCGAAAACGCGTTTTAAGCATGCACATGCATCTTTTGGTAGACGCGGATGAAGTTTTCTGCAAAACCACAAGATGTGCATGCAAATGCTGCTTTTTGCAGAACGCGCACGTGGATTTCTACCAAACGACGTGCTAAGCATGCCGATGCTGCTCTTTTTAGCACCCGCGCACGGATTTGTGCGAAAACGCGTTTTAAGCATGCACATGCATCTTTTGGTAGACGCGGATGAAGTTTTCTGCAAAACCACAAGATGTGCATGCAAATGGTGCTTTTGGCAGAACGCGCACGTGGATTTCTACCAAATGACGTGCTAAGCATGCCGATGCTGCTCTTTTTAGCACCCGCGCACGCATTTGTGCGAAAACGAGTTTTAAGCATGCACATGCATCTTTTGGTAGAAGCGGATGAAGTTTTCTGCAAAACCACAAGATGTGCATGCAAATGGTGCTTTTTGCAGAACGCGCACGTGGATTTCTACCAAACGACGTGCTAAGCATGCCGATGCTGCTCTTTTTAGCACCCGCGCACGCATTTGTGCGAAAACGCGTTTTAAGCATGCATATGCATCTTTTGGTAGACGCGGATGAAGTTTTCTGCAAAACCACAAGATGTGCATGCAAATGGTGCTTTTGGCAGAACGCGCACGTGGATTTCTACCAAACGACGTGCTAAGCATGCCGATGCTGCTCTTTTTAGCACCCGCGCACGCATTTGTGCGAAAACGCGTTTTAAGCATGCACATGCATCTTTTGGTAGACGCGGATGAAGTTTTCTGCAAAACCACAAGATGTGCATGCAAATGCTGCTTTTTGCAGAACGCGCACGTGGATTTCTACCAAACGACGTGCTAAGCATGCCGATGCTGCTCTTTTTAGCACCCGCGCACGGATTTGTGCGAAAACGCGTTTTAAGCATGCACATGCATCTTTTGGTAGACGCGGATGAAGTTTTCTGCAAAACCACAAGATGTGCATGCAAATGGTGCTTTTGGCAGAACGCGCACGTGGATTTCTACCAAATGACGTGCTAAGCATGCCGATGCTGCTCTTTTTAGCACCCGCGCACGCATTTGTGCGAAAACGAGTTTTAAGCATGCACATGCATCTTTTGGTAGAAGCGGATGAAGTTTTCTGCAAAACCACAAGATGTGCATGCAAATGGTGCTTTTTGCAGAACGCGCACGTGGATTTCTACCAAACGACGTGCTAAGCATGCCGATGCTGCTCTTTTTAGCACCCGCGCACGCATTTGTGCGAAAACGCGTTTTAAGCATGCACATGCATCTTTTGGTAGACGCGGATGAAGTTTTCTGCAAAACCACAAGATGTGCATGCAAATGGTGCTTTTTGCAGAACGCGCACATGGATTTCTACCAAACGACGGGCTAAGCATGCCGATGCTGCTCTTTTTAGCACCCGCGCACGGATTTGTGCGAAAACGCGTTTTAAGCATGCACATGCATCTTTTGGTAGACGCGGATGAAGTTTTCTGCAAAACCACAAGATGTGCATGCAAATGGTGCTTTTGGCAGAACGCGCACGTGGATTTCTACCAAACGACGTGCTAAGCATGCCGATGCTGCTCTTTTTAGCACCCGCGCACGCATTTGTGCGAAAACGCGTTTTAAGCATGCACATGCATCTTTTGGTAGACGCGGATGAAGTTTTCTGCAAAACCACAACATGTGCATGCAAATGGTGCTTTTGGCAGAACGCGCACGTGGATTTCTACCAAACGACGTGCTAAGCATGCCGATGCTGCTCTTTTTAGCACCCGCGCACGCATTTGTGCGAAAACGCGTTTTAAGCATGCACATGCATCTTTTGGTAGACGCGGATGTAGTTTTCTGCAAAACCACAAGATGTACATGCAAATGGTGCTTTTGGCAGAACGCGCACGCGGATTTATACCAAACGACGTGCTAAGCATGCCGATGCTGCTCTTTTTAGCACCCGCGCACGGATTTGTGCGAAAACGCGTTTTAAGCATGCACATGCATTTTTGGTAGGCGCGGATGAAGTTTTCTGCAAAACCACAAGATGTGCATGCAAATGGTGCTTTTGGCAGAACGCGCACGTCGATTTCTACCAAACGACGTGCTAAGCATGCCGATGCTGCTCTTTTTAGCACCCGCGCACGCATTTGTGCGAAAACGCGTTTTAAGCAAGCACATGCATCTTTTGGTAGACGCGGATGAAGTTTTCTGCAAAACCACAAGATGTGCATGCAAATGGTGCTTTTGGCAGAACGCGCACGTGGATTTCTACCAAACGACGTGCTAAGCATGCCGATGCTGCTCTTTTTAGCACCCGCGCACGCATTTGTGCGAAAACGCGTTTTAAGCATGCACATGCATCTTTTGGTAGACGCGGATGAAGTTTTCTGCAAAACCACAAGATGTGCATGCAAATGGTGCTTTTTGCAGAACGCGCACGTGGATTTCTACCAAACGACGTGCTAAGCATGCCGATGCTGCTCTTTTTAGCACCCGCGCACGCATTTGTGCGAAAACGCGTTTTAAGCATGCATATGCATCTTTTGGTAGACGCGGATGAAGTTTTCTGCAAAACCACAAGATGTGCATGCAAATGGTGCTTTTGGCAGAACGCGCACGTGGATTTCTACCAAACGACGTGCTAAGCATGCCGATGCTGCTCTTTTTAGCACCCGCGCACGCATTTGTGCGAAAACGCGTTTTAAGCATGCATATGCATCTTTTGGTAGACGCGGATGAAGTTTTCTGCAAAACCACAAGATGTGCATGCAAATGGTGCTTTTTGCAGGACGCGCACGTGGATTTCTACCAAACGACGTGCTAAGCATGCCGATGCTGCTCTTTTTAGCACCCGCGCACGCATTTGTGCGAAAACGCGTTTTAAGCATGCACTTGCATCTTTTGGTAGACGCGGATGAAGTTTTCTGCAAAACCACAAGATGTGCATGCAAATGGTGCTTTTGGCAGAACGCGCACGTGCATTTCTACCAAACGACGTGCTAAGCATGCCGATGCTGCTCTTTTTAGCACCCGCGCACGCATTTGTGCGAAAACGCGTTTTAAGCATGCACATGCATCTTTTGGTAGACGCGGATGAAGTTTTCTGCAAAACCACAAGATGTGCATGCAAATGGTGCTTTTTGCAGAACGCGCACGTGGATTTCTACCAAACGACGTGCTAAGCATGCCGATGCTGCTCTTTTTAGCACCCGCGCACGCATTTGTGCGAAAACGCGTTTTAAGCATTCACATGCATCTTTTGGTAGACGCGGATGAAGTTTTCTGCAAAACCACAAGATGTGCATGCAAATGGTGCTTTTGGCAGAACGCGCACGTGGATTTCTACCAAACGACGTGCTAAGCATGCCAATGCTGCTCTTTTTAGCACCCGCGCACGGATTTTTGCGAAAACGCGTTTTAAGCACGCACATGCATCTTTTGGTAGACGCGGATGAAGTTTTCTGCAAAACCACAAGATGTGCATGCAAATGGTGCTTTTGGCAGAACGCGCACGTGGATTTCTACCAAACGACGTGCTAAGCATGCCGATGCTGCTCTTTTTAGCACCCGCGCACGCATTTGTGCGAAAACGCGTTTTAAGCATGCACATGCATCTTTTGGTAGACGCGGATGAAGTTTTCTGCAAAACCACAAGATGTGCATGCAAATGGTTCTTTTTGCAGAACGCGCTCGTGGATTTCTACCAAACGACGTGCTAAGCATGCCGGTGCTGCTCTTTTTAGCACCCGCGCACGCATTTGTGCGAAAACGCGTTTTAAGCATGCACATGCATCTTTTGGTAGACGCGGATGAAGTTTTCTGCAAAACCACAAGATGTGCATGCAAATGGTGCTTTTTGCAGAACGCGCACGTGGATTTCTACCAAACGACGTGCTAAGCATGCCGATGCTGCTCTTTTTAGCACCCGCGCACGGATTTGTGCGAAAACGCGTTTTGAGCATGCACATGCATCTTTTGGTAGACGCGGATGAAGTTTTCTGCAAAACCACAAGATGTGCATGCAAATGGTGCTTTTGGCAGAACGCGCACGTGGATTTCTACCAAACGACGTGCTAAGCATGCCGATGCTGCTCTTTTTAGCACCCGCGCACGCATTTGTGCGAAAACGCGTTTTAAGCATGCACATGCATCTTTTGGTAGACGCGGATGAAGTTTTCTGCAAAACCACAAGATGTGCATGCAAATGGTGCTTTTGGCAGAACGCGCACGTGGATTTCTACCAAACGACGTGCTAAGCATGCCGATGCTGCTCTTTTTAGCACCCGCGCACGCATTTGTGCGAAAACGCGTTTTAAGCATGCACATGCATCTTTTGGTAGAAGCGGATGAAGTTTTCTGCAAAACCACAAGATGTGCATGCAAATGGTGCTTTTTGCAGAACGCGCACGTGGATTTCTACCAAACGACGTGCTAAGCATGCCGATGCTGCTCTTTTTAGCACCCGCGCACGCATTTGTGCGAAAACGCGTTTTAAGCATGCACATGCATCTTTTGGTAGACGCGGATGAAGTTTTCTGCAAAACCACAAGATGTGCATGCAAATGGTGCTTTTTGCAGAACGCGCACATGGATTTCTACCAAACGACGGGCTAAGCATGCCGATGCTGCTTTTTTAGCACCCGCGCACGGATTTGTGCGAAAACGCGTTTTAAGCATGCACATGCATCTTTTGGTAGACGCGGATGAAGTTTTCTGCAAAACCACAAGATGTGCATGCAAATGGTGCTTTTGGCAGAACGCGCACGTGGATTTCTACCAAACGACGTGCTAAGCATGCCGATGCTGCTCTTTTTAGCACCCGCGCACGCATTTGTGCTAAAACGCGTTTTAAGCATGCACATGCATCTTTTGGTAGACGCGGATGAAGTTTTCTGCAAAACCACAACATGTGCATGCAAATGGTGCTTTTGGCAGAACGCGCACGTGGATTTCTACCAAACGACGTGCTAAGCATGCCGATGCTGCTCTTTTTAGCACCCGCGCACGCATTTGTGCGAAAACGCGTTTTAAGCATGCACATGCATCTTTTGGTAGAAGCGGATGAAGTTTTCTGCAAAACCACAAGATGTGCATGCAAATGGTGCTTTTTGCAGAACGCGCACGTGGATTTCTACCAAACGACGTGCTAAGCATGCCGATGCTGCTCTTTTTAGCACCCGCGCACGCATTTGTGCGAAAACGCGTTTTAAGCATGCACATGCATCTTTTGGTAGACGCGGATGAAGTTTTCTGCAAAACCACAAGATGTGCATGCAAATGGTGCTTTTTGCAGAACGCGCACATGGATTTCTACCAAACGACGGGCTAAGCATGCCGATGCTGCTTTTTTAGCACCCGCGCACGGATTTGTGCGAAAACGCGTTTTAAGCATGCACATGCATCTTTTGGTAGAAGCGGATGAAGTTTTCTGCAAAACCACAAGATGTGCATGCAAATGGTGCTTTTTGCAGAACGCGCACGTGGATTTCTACCAAACGACGTGCTAAGCATGCCGATGCTGCTCTTTTTAGCACCCGCGCACGCATTTGTGCGAAAACGCGTTTTAAGCATGCACATGCATCTTTTGGTAGACGCGGATGAAGTTTTCTGCAAAACCACAAGATGTGCATGCAAATGTGCTTTTTGCAGAACGCGCACATGGATTTCTACCAAACGACGGGCTAAGCATGCCGATGCTGCTTTTTTAGCACCCGCGCACGGATTTGTGCGAAAACGCGTTTTAAGCATGCACATGCATCTTTTGGTAGACGCGGATGAAGTTTTCTGCAAAACCACAAGATGTGCATGCAAATGGTGCTTTTGGCAGAACGCGCACGTGGATTTCTACCAAACGACGTGCTAAGCATGCCGATGCTGCTCTTTTTAGCACCCGCGCACGCATTTGTGCTATAACGCGTTTTAAGCATGCACATGCATCTTTTGGTAGACGCGGATGAAGTTTTCTGCAAAACCACAACATGTGCATGCAAATGGTGCTTTTGGCAGAACGCGCACGTGGATTTCTACCAAACGACGTGCTAAGCATGCCGATGCTGCTCTTTTTAGCACCCGCGCACGCATTTGTGCGAAAACGCGTTTTAAGCATGCACATGCATCTTTTGGTAGACGCGGATGAAGTTTTCTGCAAAACCACAAGATGTACATGCAAATGGTGCTTTTGGCAGAACGCGCACGTGGATTTATACCAAACGACGTGCTAAGCATGCCGATGCTGCTCTTTTTAGCACCCGCGCACGGATTTGTGCGAAAACGCGTTTTAAGCATGCACATGCATTTGTGGTAGACGCGGATGAAGTTTTCTGCAAAACCACAAGATGTGCATGCAAATGGTGCTTTTGGCAGAACGCGCACGTCGATTTCTACCAAACGACGTGCTAAGCATGCCGATGCTGCTCTTTTTAGCACCCGCGCACGCATTTGTGCGAAAACGCGTTTTAAGCAAGCACATGCATCTTTTGGTAGACGCGGATGAAGTTTTCTGCAAAACCACAAGATGTGCATGCAAATGGTGCTTTTGGCAGAACGCGCACGTGGATTTCTACCAAACGACGTGCTAAGCATGCCGATGCTGCTCTTTTTAGCACCCGCGCACGCATTTGTGCGAAAACGCGTTTTAAGCATGCACATGCATCTTTTGGTAGACGCGGATGAAGTTTTCTGCAAAACCACAAGATGTGCATGCAAATGGTGCTTTTGGCAGAACGCGCACGTGGATTTCTACCAAACGACGTGCTAAGCATGCCGATGCTGCTCTTTTTAGCACCCGCGCACGCATTTGTGCGAAAACGCGTTTTAAGCATGCACATGCATCTTTTGGTAGACGCGGATGAAGTTTTCTGCAAAACCACAAGATGTGCATGCAAATGGTGCTTTTTGCAGAACGCGCTCGTGGATTTCTACCAAACGACGTGCTAAGCATGCCGATGCTGCTCTTTTTAGCACCCGCGCACGTATTTGTGCGAAAACGCGTTTTAAGCATGCACATGCATCTTTTGGTAGACGCGGATGAAGTTTTCTGCAAAACCACAAGATGTGCATGCAAATGGTGCTTTTTGCAGAACGCGCACGTGGATTTCTACCAAACGACGTGCTAAGCATGCCGATGCTGCTCTTTTTAGCACCCGCGCACGCATTTGTGCGAAAACGCGTTTTAAGCATGCACATGCATCTTTTGGTAGACGCGGATGAAGTTTTCTGCAAAACCACAAGATGTGCATGCAAATGGTGCTTTTTGCAGAACGCGCACATGGATTTCTACCAAACGACGGGCTAAGCATGCCGATGCTGCTCTTTTTAGCACCCGCGCACGCATTTGTGCGAAAACGCGTTTTAAGCATGCACATGCATCTTTTGGTAGAAGCGGATGAAGTTTTCTGCAAAACCACAAGATGTGCATGCAAATGGTGCTTTTTGCAGAACGCGCACGTGGATTTCTACCAAACGACGTGCTAAGCATGCCGATGCTGCTCTTTTTAGCACCCGCGCACGCATTTGTGCGAAAACGCGTTTTAAGCATGCACATGCATCTTTTGGTAGACGCGGATGAAGTTTTCTGCAAAACCACAAGATGTGCATGCAAATGGTGCTTTTTGCAGAACGCGCACATGGATTTCTACCAAACGACGGGCTAAGCATGCCGATGCTGCTCTTTTTAGCACCCGCGCACGGATTTGTGCGAAAACGCGTTTTAAGCATGCACATGCATCTTTTGGTAGACGCGGATGAAGTTTTCTGCAAAACCACAAGATGTGCATGCAAATGGTGCTTTTGGCAGAACGCGCACGTGGATTTCTACCAAACGACGTGCTAAGCATGCCGATGCTGCTCTTTTTAGCACCCGCGCACGCATTTGTGCGAAAACGCGTTTTAAGCATGCACATGCATCTTTTGGTAGACGCGGATGAAGTTTTCTGCAAAACCACAACATGTGCATGCAAATGGTGCTTTTGGCAGAACGCGCACGTGGATTTCTACCAAACGACGTGCTAAGCATGCCGATGCTGCTCTTTTTAGCACCCGCGCACGCATTTGTGCGAAAACGCGTTTTAAGCATGCACATGCATCTTTTGGTAGACGCGGATGAAGTTTTCTGCAAAACCACAAGATGTACATGCAAATGGTGCTTTTGGCAGAACGCGCACGCGGATTTATACCAAACGACGTGCTAAGCATGCCGATGCTGCTCTTTTTAGCACCCGCGCACGGATTTGTGCGAAACGCGTTTTAAGCATGCACATGCATTTTTGGTAGACGCGATGAAGTTTTCTGCAAAACCACAAGATGTGCATGCAAATGGTGCTTTTGGCAGAACGCGCACGTCGATTTCTACCAAACGACGTGCTAAGCATGCCGATGCTGCTCTTTTTAGCACCCGCGCACGCATTTGTGCGAAAACGCGTTTTAAGCAAGCACATGCATCTTTTGGTAGACGCGGATGAAGTTTTCTGCAAAACCACAAGATGTGCATGCAAATGGTGCTTTTGGCAGAACGCGCACGTGGATTTCTACCAAACGACGTGCTAAGCATGCCGATGCTGCTCTTTTTAGCACCCGCGCACGCATTTGTGCGAAAACGCGTTTTAAGCATGCACATGCATCTTTTGGTAGACGCGTATGAAGTTTTCTGCAAAACCACAAGATGTGCATGCAAATGGTGCTTTTTGCAGAACGCGCACGTGGATTTCTACCAAACGACGTGCTAAGCATGCCGATGCTGCTCTTTTTAGCACCCGCGCACGCATTTGTGCGAAAACGCGTTTTAAGCATGCATATGCATCTTTTGGTAGACGCGGATGAAGTTTTCTGCAAAACCACAAGATGTGCATGCAAATGGTGCTTTTGGCAGAACGCGCACGTGGATTTCTACCAAACGACGTGCTAAGCATGCCGATGCTGCTCTTTTTAGCACCCGCGCACGCATTTGTGCGAAAACGCGTTTTAAGCATGCACATGCATCTTTTGGTAGACGCGGATGAAGTTTTCTGCAAAACCACAAGATGTGCATGCAAATGGTGCTTTTTGCAGAACGCGCACGTGGATTTCTACCAAACGACGTGCTAAGCATGCCGATGCTGCTCTTTTTAGCACCCCGCGCACGCATTTGTGCGAAAACGCGTTTTAAGCATGCACTTGCATCTTTTGGTAGACGCGGATGAAGTTTTCTGCAAAACCACAAGATGTGCATACAAATGGTGCTTTTGGCACAACGCGCACGTGGATTTCTACCAAACGACGTGCTAAGCATGCCGATGCTGCTCTTTTTAGCACCCGCGCACGCATTTGTGCGAAAACGCGTTTTAAGCATGCACTTGCATCTTTTGGTAGACGCGGATGAAGTTTTCTGCAAAACCACAAGATGTGCATGCAAATGGTGCTTTTGGCAGAACGCGCACGTGCATTTCTACCAAACGACGTGCTAAGCATGCCGATGCTGCTCTTTTTAGCACCCGCGCACGCATTTGTGCGAAAACGCGTTTTAAGCATGCACATGCATCTTTTGGTAGACGCGGATGAAGTTTTCTGCAAAACCACAAGATGTGCATGCAAATGGTGCTTTTTGCAGAACGCGCACGTGGATTTCTACCAAACGACGTGCTAAGCATGCCGATGCTGCTCTTTTTAGCACCCGCGCACGCATTTGTGCGAAAACGCGTTTTAAGCATTCACATGCATCTTTTGGTAGACGCGGATGAAGTTTTCTGCAAAACCACAAGATGTGCATGCAAATGGTGCTTTTGGCAGAACGCGCACGTGGATTTCTACCAAACGACGTGCTAAGCATGCCAATGCTGCTCTTTTTAGCACCCGCGCACGGATTTTTGCGAAAACGCGTTTAAGCACGCACATGCATCTTTTGGTAGACGCGGATGAAGTTTTCTGCAAAACCACAAGATGTGCATGCAAATGGTGCTTTGGCAGAACGCGCACGTGGATTTCTACCAAACGACGTGCTAAGCATGCGGATGCTGCTCTTTTTAGCACCCGCGCACGCATTTGTGTGAAAACGCGTTTTAAGCATGCACATGCATCTTTTGGTAGACGCGGATGAAGTTTTCTGCAAAACCACAAGATGTGCATGCAAATGGTTCTTTTGCAGAACGCGCTCGTGGATTTCTACCAAACGACGTGCTAAGCATGCCGGTGCTGCTCTTTTTAGCACCCGCGCACGCATTTGTGCGAAAACGCGTTTTAAGCATGCACATGCATCTTTTGGTAGACGCGGATGAAGTTTTCTGCAAAACCACAAGATGTGCATGCAAATGGTGCTTTTTGCAGAACGCGCACGTGGATTTCTACCAAACGACGTGCTAAGCATGCCGATGCTGCTCTTTTTAGCACCCGCGCACGGATTTGTGCGAAAAACGCGTTTGAGCATGCACATGCATCTTTTGGTAGACGCGGATGAAGTTTTCTGCAAAACCACAAGATGTGCATGCAAATGGTGCTTTTGGCAGAACGCGCACGTGGATTTCTACCAAACGACGTGCTAAGCATGCCGATGCTGCTCTTTTAGCACCCGCGCACGCATTTGTGCGAAAACGCGTTTTAAGCATGCACATGCATCTTTTGGTAGACGCGGATGAAGTTTCTGCAAAACCACAAGATGTGCATGCAAATGGTGCTTTTGCAGAACGCGCTCGTGGATTTCTACCAAACGACGTGCTAAGCATGCTGATGCTGCTCTTTTTAGCACCCGCGCACGTATTTGTGCGAAAACGCGTTTTAAGCATGCACATGCATCTTTTGGTAGACGCGGATGAAGTTTTCTGCAAAACCACAAGATGTGCATGCAAATGCTGCTTTTTGCAGAACGCGCACGTGGATTTCTACCAAACGACGTGCTAAGCATGCCGATGCTGCTCTTTTTAGCACCCGCGCACGGATTTGTGCGAAAACGCGTTTTAAGCATGCACATGCATCTTTTGGTAGACGCGGATGAAGTTTTCTGCAAAACCACAAGATGTGCATACAAATGGTGCTTTTGGCAGAACGCGCACGTGGATTTCTACCAAACGACGTGCTAAGCATGCCGATGCTGCTCTTTTTAGCACCCGCGCACGCATTTGTGCGAAAACGCGTTTTAAGCATGCACATGCATCTTTTGGTAGAAGCGGATGAAGTTTTCTGCAAAACCACAAGATGTGCATGCAAATGGTGCTTTTTGCAGAACGCGCACGTGGATTTCTACCAAACGACGTGCTAAGCATGCCGATGCTGCTCTTTTTAGCACCCGCGCACGCATTTGTGCGAAAACGCGTTTTAAGCATGCACATGCATCTTTTGGTAGACGCGGATGAAGTTTTCTGCAAAACCACAAGATGTGCAATCTGTCTCGCGTGTGTGCAGAACGCGCACATGGATTTCTACCAAACGACGGGCTAAGCATGCCGATGCTGCTTTTTTAGCACCCGCGCACGGATTTGTGCGAAAACGCGTTTTAAGCATGCACATGCATCTTTTGGTAGACGCGGATGAAGTTTTCTGCAAAACCACAAGATGTGCATGCAAATGGTGCTTTTGGCAGAACGCGCACGTGGATTTCTACCAAACGACGTGCTAAGCATGCCGATGCTGCTCTTTTTAGCACCCGCGCACGCATTTGTGCTAAAACGCGTTTTAAGCATGCACATGCATCTTTTGGTAGACGCGGATGAAGTTTTCTGCAAAACCACAACATGTGCATGCAAATGGTGCTTTTGGCAGAACGCGCACGTGGATTTCTACCAAACGACGTGCTAAGCATGCCGATGCTGCTCTTTTTAGCACCCGCGCACGCATTTGTGCGAAAACGCGTTTTAAGCATGCACATGCATCTTTTGGTAGACGCGGGATGAAGTTTTCTGCAAAACCACAAGATGTACATGCAAATGGTGCTTTTGGCAGAACGCGCACGTGGATTTTATACCAAACGACGTGCTAAGCATGCCGATGCTGCTCTTTTTAGCACCCGCGCAGGGATTTGTGCGAAAACGCGTTTTTAAGCATGCACATGCATTTTTGGTAGACGCGGATGAAGTTTTCTGCAAAACCACAAGATGTGCATGCAAATGGTGCTTTTGGCAGAACGCGCACGTCGATTTCTACCAAACGACGTGCTAGGCATGCCGATGCTGCTCTTTTTAGCACCCGCGCACGCATTTGTGCGAAAACGCGTTTTTAAGCAAGCACATGCATCTTTTGGTAGACGCGGATGAAGTTTTCTGCAAAACCACAAGATGTGCATGCAAATGGTGCTTTTGGCAGAACGCGCACGTGGATTTCTACCAAACGACGTGCTAAGCATGCCGATGCTGCTCTTTTTAGCACCCGCGCACGCATTTGTGCGAAAACGCGTTTTAAGCATGCACATGCATCTTTTGGTAGACGCGGATGAAGTTTTCTGCAAAACCACAAGATGTGCATGCAAATGGTGCTTTTTGCAGAACGCGCACGTGGATTTCTACCAAACGACGTGCTAAGCATGCCGATGCTGCTCTTTTTAGCACCCGCGCACGCATTTGTGCGAAAACGCGTTTTAAGCATGCATATGCATCTTTTGGTAGACGCGGATGAAGTTTTCTGCAAAACCACAAGATGTGCATGCAAATGGTGCTTTTGGCAGAACGCGCACGTGGATTTCTACCAAACGACGTGCTAAGCATGCCGATGCTGCTCTTTTTAGCACCCGCGCACGCATTTGTGCGAAAACGCGTTTTAAGCATGCACATGCATCTTTTGGTAGACGCGGATGAAGTTTTCTGCAAAACCACAAGATGTGCATGCAAATGGTGCTTTTTGCAGAACGCGCACGTGGATTTCTACCAAACGACGTGCTAAGCATGCCGATGCTGCTCTTTTTAGCACCCGCGCACGCATTTGTGCGAAAACGCGTTTTAAGCATGCACTTGCATCTTTTGGTAGACGCGGATGAAGTTTTCTGCAAAACCACAAGATGTGCATGCAAATGGTGCTTTTGGCAGAACGCGCACGTGGATTTCTACCAAACGACGTGCTAAGCATGCCGATGCTGCTCTTTTTAGCACCCGCGCACGCATTTGTGCGAAAACGCGTTTTAAGCATGCACATGCATCTTTTGGTAGACGCGGATGAAGTTTTCTGCAAAACCACAAGATGTGCATGCAAATGGTGCTTTTTGCAGAACGCGCACGTGGATTTCTACCAAACGACGTGCTAAGCATGCCGATGCTGCTCTTTTTAGCACCCGCGCACGCATTTGTGCGAAAACGCGTTTTAAGCATTCATATTCATCTTTTGGTAGACGCGGATGAAGTTTTCTGCAAAACCACAAGATGTGCATGCAAATGGTGCTTTTGGCAGAACGCGCACGTGGATTTCTACCAAACGACGTGCTAAGCATGCCGATGCTGCTCTTTTTAGCACCCGCGCACGCATTTGTGCGAAAACGCGTTTTAAGCATGGACATGCATCTTTTGGTAGACGCGGATGAAGTTTTCTGCAAAACCACAACATGTGAATGCAAATGGTGCTTTTGGCAGAACGCGCACGTGGATTTCTACCAAACGACGTGCTAAGCATGCCGATGCTGCTCTTTTTAGCACCCGCGCACGCATTTGTGCGAAAACGCGTTTTAAGCATGCACATGCATCTTTTGGTAGACGCGGATGAAGTTTTCTGCAAAACCACAAGATGTGCATGCAAATGGTGCTTTTTGCAGAACGCGCACGTGGATTTCTACCAAACGACGTGCTAAGCATGCCGATGCTGCTCTTTTTAGCACCCGCGCACGCATTTGTGCGAAAACGCGTTTTAAGCATGCACATGCATCTTTTGGTAGACGCGGATGAAGTTTTCTGCAAAACCACAAGATGTGCATGCAAATGGTGCTTTTTGCAGAACGCGCACGTGGATTTCTACCAAACGACGTGCTAAGCATGCCGATGCTGCTCTTTGTAGCACCCGCGCACGGATTTGTGCGAAAACGCGTTTTTAAGCATGCACATGCATCTTTTGGTAGACGCGGATGAAGTTTTCTGCAAAACCACAAGATGTGCATGCAAATGGTGCTTTTGGCAGAACGCGCACGTGGATTTCTACCAAACGACGTGCTAAGCATGCCGATGCTGCTCTTTTTAGCACCCGCGCACGGATTTGTGCGAAAACGCGTTTTAAGCATGCACATGCATTTTTGGTAGACGCGGATGAAGTTTTCTGCAAAACCACAAGATGTGCATACAAATGGTGCTTTTGGCAGAACGCGCACGTGGATTTCTACCAAACGACGTGCTAAGCATGCCGATGCTGCTCTTTTTAGCACCCGCGCACGCATTTGTGCGAAAACGCGTTTTAAGCAAGCACATGCATCTTTTGGTAGACGCGGATGAAGTTTTCTGCAAAACCACAACATGTGCATGCAAATGGTGCTTTTGGCAGAACGCGCACGTGGATTTCTACCAAACGACGTGCTAAGCATGCCGATGCTGCTCTTTTTAGCACCCGCGCACGCATTTGTGCGAAAACGCGTTTTAAGCATGCACATGCATCTTTTGGTAGACGCGGATGAAGTTTTCTGCAAAACCACAAGATGTACATGCAAATGGTGCTTTTGGCAGAACGCGCACGTGGATTTATACCAAACGACGTGCTAAGCATGCCGATGCTGCTCTTTTTAGCACCCGCGCACGGATTTGTGCGAAAACGCGTTTTAAGCATGCACATGCATTTTTGGTAGACGCGGATGAAGTTTTCTGCAAAACCACAAGATGTGCATGCAAATGGTGCTTTTGGCAGAACGCGCACGTCGATTTCTACCAAACGACGTGCTAAGCATGCCGATGCTTCTCTTTTTAGCACCCGCGCACGCATTTGTGCGAAAACGCGTTTTAAGCAAGCACATGCATCTTTTGGTAGACGCGGATGAAGTTTTCTGCAAAACCACAAGATGTGCATGCAAATGGTGCTTTTGGCAGAACGCGCACGTGGATTTCTACCAAACGACGTGCTAAGCATGCCGATGCTGCTCTTTTTAGCACCCGCGCACGCATTTGTGCGAAAACGCGTTTTAAGCATGCACATGCATCTTTTGGTAGACGCGGATGAAGTTTTCTGCAAAACCACAAGATGTGCATGCAAATGGTGCTTTTTGCAGAACGCGCACGTGGATTTCTACCAAACGACGTGCTAAGCATGCCGATGCTGCTCTTTTTAGCACCCGCGCACGCATTTGTGCGAAAACGCGTTTTAAGCATGCATATGCATCTTTTGGTAGACGCGGATGAAGTTTTCTGCAAAACCACAAGATGTGCATGCAAATGGTGCTTTTGGCAGAACGCGCACGTGGATTTCTACCAAACGACGTGCTAAGCATGCCGATGCTGCTCTTTTTAGCACCCGCGCACGCATTTGTGCGAAAACGCGTTTTAAGCATGCACATGCATCTTTTGGTAGACGCGGATGAAGTTTTCTGCAAAACCACAAGATGTGCATGCAAATGGTGCTTTTTGCAGAACGCGCACGTGGATTTCTACCAAACGACGTGCTAAGCATGCCGATGCTGCTCTTTTTAGCACCCGCGCACGCATTTGTGCGAAAACGCGTTTTAAGCATGCACTTGCATCTTTTGGTAGACGCGGATGAAGTTTTCTGCAAAACCACAAGATGTGCATGCAAATGGTGCTTTTGGCAGAACGCGCACGTGGATTTCTATCAAACGACGTGCTAAGCATGCCGATGCTGCTCTTTTTAGCACCCGCGCACGCATTTGTGCGAAAACGCGTTTTAAGCATGCACATGCATCTTTTGGTAGACGCGGATGAAGTTTTCTGCAAAACCACAAGATGTGCATGCAAATGGTGCTTTTTGCAGAACGCGCACGTGGATTTCTACCAAACGACGTGCTAAGCATGCCGATGCTGCTCTTTTTAGCACCCGCGCACGCATTTGTGCGAAAACGCGTTTTAAGCATTCATATTCATCTTTTGGTAGACGCGGATGAAGTTTTCTGCAAAACCACAAGATGTGCATGCAAATGGTGCTTTTGGCAGAACGCGCACGTGGATTTCTACCAAACGACGTGCTAAGCATGCCGATGCTGCTCTTTTTAGCACCCGCGCACGCATTTGTGCGAAAACGCGTTTTAAGCATGGACATGCATCTTTTGGTAGACGCGGATGAAGTTTTCTGCAAAACCACAACATGTGAATGCAAATGGTGCTTTTGGCAGAACGCGCACGTGGATTTCTACCAAACGACGTGCTAAGCATGCCGATGCTGCTCTTTTTAGCACCCGCGCACGCATTTGTGCGAAAACGCGTTTTAAGCATGCACATGCATCTTTTGGTAGACGCGGATGAAGTTTTCTGCAAAACCACAAGATGTGCATGCAAATGGTGCTTTTTGCAGAACGCGCACGTGGATTTCTACCAAACGACGTGCTAAGCATGCCGATGCTGCTCTTTTTAGCACCCGCGCACGCATTTGTGCGAAAACGCGTTTTAAGCATGCACATGCATCTTTTGGTAGACGCGGATGAAGTTTTCTGCAAAACCACAAGATGTGCATGCAAATGGTGCTTTTTGCAGAACGCGCACGTGGATTTCTACCAAACGACGTGCTAAGCATGCCGATGCTGCTCTTTGTAGCACCCGCGCACGGATTTGTGCGAAAACGCGTTTTAAGCATGCACATGCATCTTTTGGTAGACGCGGATGAAGTTTTCTGCAAAACCACAAGATGTGCATGCAAATGGTGCTTTTGGCAGAACGCGCACGTGGATTTCTACCAAACGACGTGCTAAGCATGCCGATGCTGCTCTTTTTAGCACCCGCGCACGGATTTGTGCGAAAACGCGTTTTAAGCATGCACATGCATTTTTGGTAGACGCGGATGAAGTTTTCTGCAAAACCACAAGATGTGCATACAAATGGTGCTTTTGGCAGAACGCGCACGTGGATTTCTACCAAACGACGTGCTAAGCATGCCGATGCTGCTCTTTTTAGCACCCGCGCACGCATTTGTGCGAAAACGCGTTTTAAGCAAGCACATGCATCTTTTGGTAGACGCGGATGAAGTTTTCTGCAAAACCACAAGATGTGCATGCAAATGGTGCTTTTGGCAGAACGCGCACGTGGATTTCTACCAAACGACGTGCTAAGCATGCCGATGCTGCTCTTTTTAGCACCCGCGCACGCATTTGTGCGAAAACGCGTTTTAAGCATGCACATGCATCTTTTGGTAGACGCGGATGAAGTTTTCTGCAAAACCACAAGATGTGCATGCAAATGGTGCTTTTGGCAGAACGCGCACGTGGATTTCTACCAAACGACGTGCTAAGCATGCCGATGCTGCTCTTTTTAGCACCCGCGCACGCATTTGTGCGAAAACGCGTTTTAAGCATGCACATGCATCTTTTGGTAGACGCGGATGAAGTTTTCTGCAAAACCACAAGATGTGCATGCAAATGGTGCTTTTGGCAGAACGCGCACGTGGATTTCTACCAAACGACGTGCTAAGCATGCCGATGCTGCTCTTTTTAGCACCCGCGCACGCATTTGTGCGAAAACGCGTTTTAAGCATGCACATGCATCTTTTGGTAGACGCGGATGAAGTTTTCTGCAAAACCACAAGATGTGCATGCAAATGGTGCTTTTTGCAGAACGCGCTCGTGGATTTCTACCAAACGACGTGCTAAGCATGCCGATGCTGCTCTTTTTAGCACCCGCGCACGTATTTGTGCGAAAACGCGTTTTAAGCATGCACATGCATCTTTTGGTAGACGCGGATGAAGTTTTCTGCAAAACCACAAGATGTGCATGCAAAATGCTGCTTTTTGCAGAACGCGCACGTGGATTTCTACCAAACGACGTGCTAAGCATGCCGATGCTGCTCTTTTTAGCACCCGCGCACGGATTTGTGCGAAAACGCGTTTTAAGCATGCACATGCATCTTTGGGTAGACGCGGATGAAGTTTTCTGCAAAACCACAAGATGTGCATGCAAATGGTGCTTTTTGCAGAACGCGCACGTGGATTTCTACCAAACGACGTGCTAAGCATGCCGATGCTGCTCTTTTTAGCACCCGCGCACGCATTTGTGCGAAAACGCGTTTTAAGCATGCACATGCATCTTTTGGTTGACGCGGATGAAGTTTTCTGCAAAACCACAAGATGTGCATGTAAATGGTGCTTTTTGCAGAACGCGCACATGGATTTCTACCAAACGACGGGCTAAGCATGCCGATGCTGCTTTTTTAGCACCCGCGCACGGATTTGTGCGAAAACGCGTTTTAAGCATGCACATGCATCTTTTGGTAGACGCGGATGAAGTTTTCTGCAAAACCACAAGATGTGCATGCAAATGGTGCTTTTGGCAGAACGCGCACGTGGATTTCTACCAAACGACGTGCTAAGCATGCCGATGCTGCTCTTTTTAGCACCCGCGCACGCATTTGTGCTAAAACGCGTTTTAAGCATGCACATGCATCTTTTGGTAGACGCGGATGAAGTTTTCTGCAAAACCACAACATGTGCATGCAAATGGTGCTTTTGGCAGAACGCGCACGTGGATTTCTACCAAACGACGTGCTAAGCATGCCGATGCTGCTCTTTTTAGCACCCGCGCACGCATTTGTGCGAAAACGCGTTTTAAGCATGCACATGCATCTTTTGGTAGACGCGGATGAAGTTTTCTGCAAAACCACAAGATGTACATGCAAATGGTGCTTTTGGCAGAACGCGCACGTGGATTTATACCAAACGACGTGCTAAGCATGCCGATGCTGCTCTTTTTAGCACCCGCGCACGGATTTGTGCGAAAACGCGTTTTAAGCATGCACATGCATTTTTGGTAGACGCGGATGAAGTTTTCTGCAAAACACAAGATGTGCATGCAAATGGTGCTTTTGGCAGAACGCGCACGTCGATTTCTACCAAACGACGTGCTAAGCATGCCGATGCTGCTCTTTTTAGCACCCGCGCACGCATTTGTGCGAAAACGCGTTTTAAGCAAGCACATGCATCTTTTGGTAGACGCGGATGAAGTTTTCTGCAAAACCACAAGATGTGCATGCAAATGGTGCTTTTGGCAGAACGCGCACGTGGATTTCTACCAAACGACGTGCTAAGCATGCCGATGCTGCTCTTTTTAGCACCCGCGCACGCATTTGTGCGAAAACGCGTTTTAAGCATGCACATGCATCTTTTGGTAGACGCGGATGAAGTTTTCTGCAAAACCACAAGATGTGCATGCAAATGGTGCTTTTTGCAGAACGCTCACGTGGATTTCTACCAAACGACGTGCTAAGCATGCCGATTGCTGCTCTTTTTAGCACCCGCGCACGCATTTGTGCGAAAACGCGTTTTAAGCATGCATATGCATCTTTTGGTAGACGCGGATGAAGTTTTCTGCAAAACCACAAGATGTGCATGCAAATGGTGCTTTTGGCAGAACGCGCACGTGGATTTCTACCAAACGACGTGCTAAGCATGCCGATGCTGCTCTTTTTAGCACCCGCGCACGCATTTGTGCGAAAACGCGTTTTAAGCATGCACATGCATCTTTTGGTAGACGCGGATGAAGTTTTCTGCAAAACCACAAGATGTGCATGCAAATGGTGCTTTTTGCAAAATCTGTCTCGCGTGTGTTACCAAACGACGTGCTAAGCATGCCGATGCTGCTCTTTTTAGCACCCGCGCACGCATTTGTGCGAAAACGCGTTTTAAGCATGCACATGCATCTTTTGGTAGAAGCGGATGAAGTTTTCTGCAAAACCACAAGATGTGCATGCAAATGGTGCTTTTTGCAGAACGCGCACGTGGATTTCTACCAAACGACGTGCTAAGCATGCCGATGCTGCTCTTTTTAGCACCCGCGCACGCATTTGTGCGAAAACGCGTTTTAAGCATGCACATGCATCTTTTGGTAGACGCGGATGAAGTTTTCTGCAAAACCACAAGATGTGCATGCAAATGGTGCTTTTTGCAGAACGCGCACGTGGATTTCTACCAAACGACGTGCTAAGCATGCCGATGCTGCTCTTTTTAGCACCCGCGCACGCATTTGTGCGAAAACGCGTTTTAAGCATTCACATGCATCTTTTGGTAGACGCGGATGAAGTTTTCTGCAACACCACAAGATGTGCATGCAAATGGTGCTTTTGGCAGAACGCGCACGTGGATTTCTACCAAACGACGTGCTAAGCATGCCAATGCTGCTCTTTTTAGCACCCGCGCACGGATTTTTGCGAAAACGCGTTTTAAGCACGCACATGCATCTTTTGGTAGACGCGGATGAAGTTTTCTGCAAAACCACAAGATGTGCATGCAAATGGTGCTTTTGGCAGAACGCGCACGTGGATTTCTACCAAACGACGTGCTAAGCATGCCGATGCTACTCTTTTTAGCACCCGCGCACGCATTTGTGCGAAAACGCGTTTTAAGCATGCACATGCATCTTTTGGTAGACGCGGATGAAGTTTTCTGCAAAACCACAAGATGTGCATGCAAATGGTTCTTTTTGCAGAACGCGTTCGTGGATTTCTACCAAACGACGTGCTAAGCATGCCGGTGCTGCTCTTTTTAGCACCCGCGCACGCATTTGTGCGAAAACGCGTTTTAAGCATGCACATGCATCTTTTGGTAGACGCGGATGAAGTTTTCTGCAAAACCACAAGATGTGCATGCAAATGGTGCTTTTTGCAGAACGCGCACGTGGATTTCTACCAAACGACGTGCTAAGCATGCCGATGCTGCTCTTTTTAGCACCCGCGCACGGATTTGTGCGAAAACGCGTTTTGAGCATGCACATGCATCTTTTGGTAGACGCGGATGAAGTTTTCTGCAAAACCACAAGATGTGCATGCAAATGGTGCTTTTTGCAGAACGCGCTCGTGGATTTCTACCAAACGACGTGCTAAGCATGCCGATGCTGCTCTTTTTAGCACCCGCGCACGTATTTGTGCGAAAACGCGTTTTAAGCATGCACATGCATCTTTTGGTAGACGCGGATGAAGTTTTCTGCAAAACCACAAGATGTGCATGCAAATGCTGCTTTTTGCAGAACGCGCACGTGGATTTCTACCAAACGACGTGCTAAGCATGCCGATGCTGCTCTTTTTAGCACCCGCGCACGGATTTGTGCGAAAACGCGTTTTAAGCATGCACATGCATCTTTTGGTAGACGCGGATGAAGTTTTCTGCAAAACCACAAGATGTGCATGCAAATGGTGCTTTTGGCAGAACGCGCACGTGGATTTCTACCAAACGACGTGCTAAGCATGCCGATGCTGCTCTTTTTAGCACCCGCGCACGCATTTGTGCGAAAACGCGTTTTAAGCATGCACATGCATCTTTTGGTAGACGCGGATGAAGTTTTCTGCAAAACCACAAGATGTGCATGCAAATGGTGCTTTTTGCAGAACGCGCACATGGATTTCTACCAAACGACGGGCTAAGCATGCCGATGCTGCTTTTTTAGCACCCGCGCACGGATTTGTGCGAAAACGCGTTTTAAGCATGCACATGCATCTTTTGGTAGACGCGGATGAAGTTTTCTGCAAAACCACAAGATGTGCATGCAAATGGTGCTTTTGGCAGAACGCGCACGTGGATTTCTACCAAACGACGTGCTAAGCATGCCGATGCTGCTCTTTTTAGCACCCGCGCACGCATTTGTGCTAAAACGCGTTTTAAGCATGCACATGCATCTTTTGGTAGACGCGGATGAAGTTTTCTGCAAAACCACAACATGTGCATGCAAATGGTGCTTTTGGCAGAACGCGCACGTGGATTTCTACCAAACGACGTGCTAAGCATGCCGATGCTGCTCTTTTTAGCACCCGCGCACGCATTTGTGCGAAAACGCGTTTTAAGCATGCACATGCATCTTTTGGTAGACGCGGATGAAGTTTTCTGCAAAACCACAAGATGTGCATGCAAATGGTGCTTTTGGCAGAACGCGCACGTGGATTTCTACCAAACGACGTGCTAAGCATGCCGATGCTGCTCTTTTTAGCACCCGCGCACGCATTTGTGCGAAAACGCGTTTTAAGCATGCACATGCATCTTTTGGTAGACGCGGATGAAGTTTTCTGCAAAACCACAAGATGTGCATGCAAATGGTGCTTTTGGCAGAACGCGCACGTGGATTTCTACCAAACGACGTGCTAAGCATGCCGATGCTGCTCTTTTTAGCACCCGCGCACGCATTTGTGCGAAAACGCGTTTTAAGCATGCACATGCATCTTTTGGTAGACGCGGATGAAGTTTTCTGCAAAACCACAAGATGTGCATGCAAATGGTGCTTTTTGCAGAACGCGCTCGTGGATTTCTACCAAACGACGTGCTAAGCATGCCGATGCTGCTCTTTTTAGCACCCGCGCACGTATTTGTGCGAAAACGCGTTTTAAGCATGCACATGCATCTTTTGGTAGACGCGGATGAAGTTTTCTGCAAAACCACAAGATGTGCATGCAAATGCTGCTTTTTGCAGAACGCGCACGTGGATTTCTACCAAACGACGTGCTAAGCATGCCGATGCTGCTCTTTTTAGCACCCGCGCACGGATTTGTGCGAAAACGCGTTTTAAGCATGCACATGCATCTTTTGGTAGACGCGGATGAAGTTTTCTGCAAAACCACAAGATGTGCATGCAAATGGTGCTTTTGGCAGAACGCGCACGTGGATTTCTACCAAACGACGTGCTAAGCATGCCGATGCTGCTCTTTTTAGCACCCGCGCACGCATTTGTGCGAAAACGCGTTTTAAGCATGCACATGCATCTTTTGGTAGACGCGGATGAAGTTTTCTGCAAAACCACAAGATGTGCATGCAAATGGTGCTTTTTGCAGAACGCGCTCGTGGATTTCTACCAAACGACGTGCTAAGCATGCAGATGCTGCTCTTTTTAGCACCCGCGCACGGATTTGTGCGAAAACGCGTTTTAAGCATGCACATGCATCTTTTGGTAGACGCGTATGAAGTTTTCTGCAAAACCACAAGATGTGCATGCAAATGGTGCTTTTGGCAGAACGCGCACGTGGATTTCTACCAAACGACGTGCTAAGCATGCCGATGCTGCTCTTTTTAGCACCCGCGCACGCATTTGTGCGAAAACGCGTTTTAAGCATGCACATGCATCTTTTGGTAGAAGCGGATGAAGTTTTCTGCAAAACCACAAGATGTGCATGCAAATGGTGCTTTTTGCAGAACGCGCACATGGATTTCTACCAAACGACGGGCTAAGCATGCCGATGCTGCTCTTTTTAGCACCCGCGCACGGATTTGTGCGAAAACGCGTTTTAAGCATGCACATGCATCTTTTGGTAGACGCGGATGAAGTTTTCTGCAAAACCACAAGATGTGCATGCAAATGGTGCTTTTGGCAGAACGCGCACGTGGATTTCTACCAAACGACGTGCCAAGCATGCCGATGCTGCTCTTTTTAGCACCCGCGCACGCATTTGTGCGAAAACGCGTTTTAAGCATGCACATGCATCTTTTGGTAGACGCGGATGAAGTTTTCTGCAAAACCACAACATGTGCATGCAAATGGTGCTTTTGGCAGAACGCGCACGTGGATTTCTACCAAACGACGTGCTAAGCATGCCGATGCTGCTCTTTTTAGCACCCGCGCACGCATTTGTGCGAAAACGCGTTTTAAGCATGCACATGCATCTTTTGGTAGACGCGGATGAAGTTTTCTGCAAAACCACAAGATGTACATGCAAATGGTGCTTTTGGCAGAACGCGCACGTGGATTTCTACCAAACGACGTGCTAAGCATGCCGATGCTGCTCTTTTTAGCACCCGCGCACGCATTTGTGCGAAAACGCGTTTTAAGCATGCACATGCATCTTTTGGTAGACGCGGATGAAGTTTTCTGCAAAACCACAAGATGTGCATGCAAATGGTGCTTTTGGCAGAACGCGCACGTGGATTTAGTACCAAACGACGTGCTAAGCATGCCGATGCTGCTCTTTTTAGCACCCGCGCACGGATTTCTGCGAAAACGCGTTTTAAGCATGCACATGCAGTTTTGGTAGGCGCGGATGAAGTTTTCTGCAAAACCACAAGATGTGCATGCAAATGGTGCTTTTGGCAGAACGCGCACGTGGATTTCTACCAAACGACGTGCTAAGCATGCCGATGCTGCTCTTTTTAGCACCCGCGCACGCATTTGTGCGAAAACGCGTTTTAAGCATGCACATGCATCTTTTGGTAGAAGCGGATGAAGTTTTCTGCAAAACCACAAGATGTGCATGCAAATGGTGCTTTTTGCAGAACGCGCACATGGATTTCTACCAAACGACGGGCTAAGCATGCCGATGCTGCTCTTTTTAGCACCCGCGCACGGATTTGTGCGAAAACGCGTTTTAAGCATGCACATGCATCTTTTGGTAGACGCGGATGAAGTTTTCTGCAAAACCACAAGATGTGCATGCAAATGGTGCTTTGGCAGAACGCGCACGTGGATTTCTACAAACGACGTGCTAAGCAGGCAGATGCTGCTCTTTTTAGCACCCGCGCACGGATTGTGCGAAACGCGTTTTAAGCATGCACATGCATCTTTTGGTAGACGCGTATGAAGTTTTCTGCAAAACCACAAGATGTGCATGCAAATGGTGCTTTTGGCAGAACGCGCACGTGGATTTCTACCAAACGACGTGCTAAGCATGCCGATGTGCTGCTCTTTTTAGCACCCGCGCACGCATTTGTGCGAAAACGCGTTTTAAGCATGCACATGCATCTTTTGGTAGAAGCGGATGAAGTTTTCTGCAAAACACAAGATGTGCATGCAAATGGTGCTTTTTGCAGAACGCGCACATGGATTTCTACCAAACGACGGGCTAAGCATGCTGATGCTGCTCTTTTTAGCACCCGCGCACGGATTTGTGCGAAAAACGCGTTTTAAGCATGCACATGCATCTTTTGGTAGACGCGGATGAAGTTTCTGCAAAACCACAAGAGGTGCATGCAAATGGTGCTTTTGCAGAACGCGCACGTGGATTTCTACCAAACGACGTGCTAAGCATGCCGATGCTGCTCTTTTTAGCACCCGCGCACGCATTTGTGCGAAAACGCGTTTTAAGCATGCACATGCATCTTTTGGTAGACGCGGATGAAGTTTTTCTGCAAAACCACAAGATGTGCATGCAAATGGTGCTTTTTGCAGACGCGCACGTGGATTTCTACCAAACGACGTGCTAAGCATGCCGATGCTGCCTCTTTGTAGCACCCGCGCACGGATTTGTGCGAAAACGCGTTTTAAGCATGCACATGCATCTTTTGGTAGACGCGGATGAAGTTTCTGCAAAACCACAAGATGTGCATGCAAATGGTGCTTTTGGCAGAACGCGCACGCGGATTTCTACCAAACGACGTGCTAAGCATGCGATGCTGCTCTTTTTAGCACCCGCGCACGGATTGTGTGCGAAAACGCGTTTTAAGCATGCACATGCATTTTTGGTAGACGCGGATGAAGTTTTCTGCAAAACCACAAGATGTGCATACAAATGGTGCTTTTGGCAGAACGCGCACGTGGATTTCTACCAAACGACGTGCTAAGCATGCGATGCTGCTCTTTTAGCACCCGCGCACGCATTTGTGCGAAAACGCGTTTTAAGCAAGCACATGCATCTTTTGGTAGACGCGGATGAAGTTTTCTGCAAAACCACAACATGTGCATGCAAATGGTGCTTTTGGCAGAACGCGCACGTGGATTTCTACCAAACGACGTGCTAAGCATGCCGATGCTGCTCTTTTTAGCACCCGCGCACGCATTTGTGCGAAAACGCGTTTTAAGCATGCACATGCATCTTTTGGTAGACGCGGATGAAGTTTTCTGCGAAACCACAAGATGTACATGCAAATGGTGCTTTTGGCAGAACGCGCACGTGGATTTATACCAAACGACGTGCTAAGCATGCCGATGCTGCTCTTTTAGCACCCGCGCACGGATTTGTGCGAAAACGCGTTTTAAGCATGCACATGCATTTTTGGTAGACGCGGATGAAGTTTTCTGCAAAACCACAAGATGTGCATGCAAATGGTGCTTTTGGCAGAACGCGCACGTCGATTCTACCAAACGACGTGCTAAGCATGCCGATGCTGCTCTTTTTAGCACCCGCGCACGCATTTGTGCGAAAACGCGTTTTAAGCAAGCACATGCATCTTTTGGTAGACGCGGATGAAGTTTTCTGCAAAACCACACAGATGTGCATGCAAATGGTGCTGTTGGCAGAACGCGCACCGTGGATTTCTACCAAACGACGTGCTAAGCATGCCGATGCTGCTCTTTTTAGCACCCGCGCACGCATTTGTGCGAAAACGCGTTTTAAGCATGCACATGCATCTTTGGTAGACGCGGATGAAGTTTTCTGCAAAACCACAAGATGTGCATGCAAATGGTGCTTTTTGCAGAACGCGCACGTGGATTTCTACCAAACGACGTGCTAAGCATGCCGATGCTGCTCTTTTAGCACCCGCGCACGCATTTGTGCGAAAACGCGTTTTAAGCATGCATATGCATCTTTTGGTAGACGCGGATGAAGTTTTCTGCAAAACCACAAGATGTGCATGCAAATGGTGCTTTTGGCAGAACGCGCACGTGGATTCTACACAACGACGTGCTAAGCATGCCGATGCTGCTCTTTTTAGCACCCGCGCACGCATTTGTGCGAAAACGCGTTTTAAGCATGCACATGCATCTTTTGGTAGACGCGGATGAAGTTTTCTGCAAAACCACAAGATGTGCATGCAAATGGTGCTTTTTGCAGAACGCGCCACGTGGATTTCTACCAACGACGTGCTAAGCATGCCGATGCTGCTCTTTTTAGCACCCGCGCACGCATTTGTGCGAAACGCGTTTTAAGCATGCACTTGCATCTTTTGGTAGACGCGGATGAAGTTTTCTGCAAAACCACAAGATGTGCATGCAAATGGTGCTTTTGGCAGAACGCGCACGTGGATTTCTATCAAACGACGTGCTAAGCATGCCGATGCTGCTCTTTTTAGCACCCGCGCACGCATTTGTGCGAAAACGCGTTTTAAGCATGCACATGCATCTTTTGGTAGACGCGATGAGTTTCTGCAAACCACAAGATGTGCATGCAAATGGTGCTTTTTGCAGAACGCGCACGTGGATTTCTACCAAACGACGTGCTAAGCATGCCGATGCTGCTCTTTTTAGCACCCGCGCACGCATTTGTGCGACAACGCGTTTTTAAGCATTTCATATTCATCTTTTGGTAGACGCGGATGAAGTTTTCTGCAAAACCACAAGATGTGCATGCAAATGGTGCTTTTGGCAGAACGCGCACGTGGATTTCTACCAAACGACGTGCTAAGCATGCCGATGCTGCTCTTTTTAGCACCCGCGCACGCATTTGTGCGAAAACGCGTTTTAAGCATGGACATGCATCTTTTGGTAGACGCGGATGAAGTTTTCTGCAAAACCACAACATGTGAATGCAAATGGTGCTTTTGGCAGAACGCGCACGTGGATTTCTACCAAACGACGTGCTAAGCATGCCGATGCTGCTCTTTTTAGCACCCGCGCACGCATTTGTGCGAAAACGCGTTTTAAAGCATGCACATGCATCTTTTGGTAGACGCGGATGAAGTTTTCTGCAAAACCACAAGATGTGCATGCAAATGGTGCTTTTTGCAGAACGCGCACGTGGATATCTGTCTCGCGTG